>NW_023659774.1:89242-111742 GCF_015228065.2 Penaeus monodon | reverse complement strand
TATAGATACTATAATATATATATAAATATCTACTTATTTACATTGTATATGTATATTATATCATATCTACTATCATATATATATATCATATCTATTATATATCATCATTTAATTATATACACTGTATATATTAATATAAATATATATAGTATATTATATATATTATATATAATATCTATATATTAATTGTATACTCCGGTATGTATTTATGTATATACACATATCATACATACATGCCATACTTATCTGTATATAGAGATAGGTAGATAGATAGATGAGCAGATCGTAGATGTAGATATATACCGTACTACATATATATATAATATATATGTATGTATGTATAATATATATTCATATATATGTATATAGATATATAATTATTATATTATATATATAATATATTATATATATATATATATCTATTATATATATATCTATATATAATCAGTGCAATGGCACAACCAATCGCCGCTGCGAGTGCGTGGTTTCATCCTGCACACAACAATCGCGCGCGCGTAATGTGAGCATGCGATCCCGTTTAAATAATTTTAGTTAAATCGAACCTAAGACCGATGAAGTTCTATTGAACAAGGAACTTCACCTCGATTGCCTTTTAGGCCACTGGGTGGGGCAAAGCTAGCCCAAGTCTGCTGGTCCCAAGCCCGGAATAAATAGAGAGAATGATTTACCTAAAGGTAACACCGGCACTCCCCGTGAAAGGACTGGGAACCTACCACGTACTCACTCCAAGATCATCACAGACATGAAACTAACAATTAAGTATCATGCCTGTGACCACGCGGCTCAAAAACATGAACCTACCGTTGATTAGAAGGATATATATTGTGTGTTTGTGTGTGTGTGTGTGTGTGTGTATGTGTGTGTGTGTGGTGTGTGTGTAGTGTGTGTTTGTGACGTGTGTGCTGTGGTGTGTGTGTGTGTGTGTTTGTGTGTGTTCCGCGTGGTATGTATAGATTATATCTATATATATATATATATAGTATCACACAACTCGTGTGTATGGTTGTATATATATATATACATACACACACACAACACACATTAAGACACACACACACACACCACACCTATATATATAATATATAGTATTATAGATATATAGATAATATATATTAGACATAATATATATATATATATTATATTGTTAATATATAGAATATATTATATATATATAAATATATATGTACATATGCATTTCATTTTGTATGTATAACACCACCACACGCAATATCTATATATATATATATATATATATATAGAGTGGTAAATAAAAGAGGTATAGTCTATATATTATATATATATCTATATATTATATACATAGTGCGTACATGTAGGTTGGTTGGAGGAAACAAGAGCACACACAGCACAACACGGTGTGCAGGGGAAAGGAGGATAGGAAAGAGGGATTAATCTATATATTATCATATCTATATATATTATAATATATATATATATATATATATATATATAATGTGTGTGTGTGTGTGTGTGTGTGGTTTGTGAGAGAGAGAGAGAGAGAGGTCTCCTGTCCTTCTCATCGCTATTCTTGCATATTTAATTTCCTGTCTAATATATTATGAATGTAATCAAGTATTTTATACTGTTAGATTCATTAGCCTGGCCCCGTGAAAGGTTCTGATGTCAGTGAGCTTCGAGCTCCATGCCGTTTGCAAAACTGGCCTAGATTCTTAATTCGTCGAGTAATACAGGAGCGAACGTACGTGGTCGAGGCAGTGGTAGAAGTGGTAGCGAGCGTAAGACTCGCTAGCCTCGTTCATAAAACCCGTAGTCCACATATTATTAAATATAAGAGACGGGAAGGGAGGGTCCTAGCCCACAACATTAAAATTTATGGAAAAAACATAAAAGCAAAGCAAAATTCAATAACACGTAGTAAATCACATTGAAATGTCAACTGAAGATATCACAAGTATAATTAAGTAAAGGCAATAACTAAATAAAATTTAAAACACTAAATGGCCGGCTAAAACTGTGATGTGGACGGCTAAATTGTTGTATAACCTTGCAAAATATCCATTTATTGAATGAAGCGTTTAATAAACGTGCATACAGCATAAAAACATTGGTGTATTGGTAAAATAGCAGCCAACTACTATCTTTTAAGTATGATCCGTGTCGGGATATGGACGTCACTGGTAACGTTCCTGGCTGTGAGGAAAAGAAACCGTCGCTGTTCCGGAGCAGACCTGTTTATTTTTCTATTCTGTGTACACCAATAATGGGCGAGAAATACTGCCGCGATTGTTGCGCGAAGCGCAAATCAGTGCGGCACTTTTGTTTTTCCTTGTAGGCATTCGGTATTCCACTGTCTCATTTTGCTACATTAAATACTGCTCCGATATTTAAAAAAAGAACAGTATAATACTTAAAAAGTATTGTAAAAATCATAAGAATCAACAGAGTGTAAAAGGCATGGATTAGTATTTATACATGGGGAGAAACATCCCAGACCAGGTCAGCAGGCAGTAAGCTCGTAAGAAAGCAAACTAATTGAGTATGTATATCGCTTCGTGCTTTAATGCGGCAATGTTGCAATGGGAACGGTTCCTCAGCTTAACATTATATACACGATTAAAATGTGTATATGTACTTATATATTAACTATATTACTATCTATATATATATATATTTATCTAACTATATATTTAATATATTATACATATAATATGTATATATATCGATATATATATATATATATATATATATATATATATATGTATATCTATAGATATATATATATATATAATATATATATTATATATATACTTTTATGTATGTATACATATATTACTATACACATTTATATATATATTATATATATATATATATTCTATATATATACTATATATTATATATCTGTATATTTATAATTCATTGTCTGTCTACTATATCTCCCTATACACATTTATCTATATCTCTCTATATAATATATAATATCTTATCTATCATCTATAGAGTATATCTCTATACAGCTGTCTATCCTCATATATATCTTAATTCATCTATCAGTCTACTCTATCTTTTCTATATATCCATCTCTCTACTATAATGCTCTCATACCCCTCTATACTACCTCCCTCACTGTGTATCCTCTATCCTTGTCACGTCTATGTCTCAATACTCTCTCATATATCATCGATATATATCTATCTCTCTATCTATCATATATCATAGCTCTCATCGCTCTCTCTCTTCTTCTTCTTTTACCGTAGGTTCATGTCAGGAGCGCCGGGGTCACGCAGGGAGACGGAGAGTTGTGTTTGGGGGTGGGGGGTGGCGGTGGGGAGGACGCGTGGAGGGGAGTAAGTGATAAGTGTCCCCAGGGCCTGTCCACGGAGAGTGCCGGGGGGTGACCCGGGAGGGGAAGTCAGGCTCGCGAGTGAGCCGGGCGGGGGACCAGCACGGACCTGGGGGGGGCGGGCGGGCCCGCACAGGGAGCGAGGTAGGGCAAGCGGAAAGGTGAAGTTTCTTTGCCCAGGGAACCACGCGCCGGCTCGGTGCATCGACCCTTGAACTCAGATTGTCGTCGTGACAGTCTTGAGGTCCGATACTCTAACCATATCGACACCGCGGCCTTGGAGATCATGGGCTTTCATTATTTTTTCTTGGCATTTAGAGCGTGGTTTGCCATTGCCTTCCGCCCGGTGTTTTTTTTTTTTTTTTTGTGTCACCATACTCTATTTTATACCCGCACTGACATTGGGCTGGCTTTGGCACTCGTGGCTATGCGAATCGAGATGAAGTTCCTTGCCCAAGGGAAACCACGTGCCGGCCGGTGACGTCGAACCCACGAACTCAGATTGCCTGTCGGACAGTCCCTTGAGCTCCGATTGCTCTAAGCATTATCGGCCACCGCGGCCCCCATATATATATATAGATATATATATATATAATATATATCGATAGATACGGTAATATATATATATATATATATAGATTATAATAACGTGTATGTATGGTATGTGTATATCTACCCACACACACGACACTATATATATATCTATATTAACATTATATATATATAATATATATATATATATATAGATATATATGTATATGTATATCTATCTTGTATATGTATAAATACTGTCTATATACTGTATATGTAATATAATAGTATATATGATCCTACTATCTGTAATGTATCTTATAATTACTGTATCATCTATGTCTCTGTCTATGTATATATGTATATCTATGTATATTAATATATCTATATGTCTATTGCATATATATTTATATTGCCATATATTGATATTATGTATATATATCTATATTAATATATATATATATATATATATTATATATATATAGTGTATATATGTGTGTTGTGTGTGTGCATGCATATATCTATAATATATCTCTATATATCTATATATATTCTAGTATCTTATAATATAGGTGTGTGGTGTGTGTGTGTGTGTGTGTGTGTGTAGGTGTGTGTGTGTGTGTGAATGGAAAACATCTTCCGTGTTGATAACATGGAAAGAAAAAAAAAACAATATAAAAAACTAATTATTAAACAGGGAGCTACAGTTTCGAAAAAAGAAATCCACCTGGATTCCATCCTCATGTCTGAAGAGAAAGGATAGAGGGTGTATAAAAGAGAGAGAGGAACGGCAACCCGGTAACACGGGGCAGGTGGAGGACAGACGAACGAAGCGGAGGGAGGTCACATCAGATCGGGACGGACTATGCGCCGGGTGGCCGCATTCGTAGCAGGCGGAGGATGTGGGAAGCAAGGAGACTATCAGCAGGAGAAAAGGCGCTATTCATTGTAATTATGAAGCACTTTATTAGGGAACGAAAATTTTTTTTTTTTCCCCCCCCGCCCTAGTCTGAAAGGAGTGGACATCACTGAGGAAGACATTCGCGCCGCTTGACCAGTCCATCTGGTGGCCATTGTGTCACACTGATGGCAAAAGAGGGTGTAGTGTACCTTAGGTCCACCTGGATCTTTTAATATTTACATATACGTCAACATATCTACTTGTCTGGATGTATCCGAACTACAGCCTAAAATGGCCAACTTCCGTTCTCTGTAACAATTACATTTACAATTTTTTTTTTATTTTAAGCATACATATTTTATTTTCTTGTATAAAAGTTTTTTATTATTTTTCTCTATTATGTTTTAACTATTTTCCTATATGTTTTGTTACGTGCTTTTTATTGCCACATTTTACTGAATCATTTAGTGATTCTATCCACTCAATTTTTTTCGAAAAGCGTACCCCCGAATTACGTCTTATACCAAATCAGATTAAAGGCGTGTAGCTCCAGACAATCAAGGAGCCGTTCTAGGTCGTGCCCCCTGTAGTGATTTTCAAAGGGCGCGAGAGTTCACGCTCACTCTCACGACTGGGCTGGACAGACGCTTCCCGTGACCCCCCCCCCCCCGATTTTATGAAATAAACCATTAGTAAGTATTTTTCTCCGTATCTTGGTGGTGGTGTTGGCGCAAAGTAGGCAAGAACAGCTAAAGCATTCATTTCTTGTGGCACAAGTGGAAATATATATTTGGTACTTATTATTTAATAAATCAATACGGGTAATTTAGTATCATAATCCTATGCTGCAGTCCAGCCCATCAACTTTTAAAATATAAGATCACCAACAGCAAATAATTATATTTACAAACTCAAAGCAAATAATTATATTACAATGAAATTATTATTTAAACGAGCGTCCAGAGCTACCTTTCCATTTGAACGTAGACTATTTTTTTTTTTAATATTATAATCGCGCGTCGGGCCACACGACAGACGACGACGCTACAAATGGTGGCAAGATGGTGTAGATGCTGGATATTTATCTCAGTTGATTTGAATTTCACTTCGTTCGGTGTTTATGAAATATTATGTACTTTAGAACATTGTTTAAATATACATTTGTAATTTATACTGATGCTTCATATGAAAATCAATGAGTAACATTGTAATTTGAATCCTTTTTTTGTGTATTATTAGTGATTTAGATATGCTGGTTGATATAAAAAAAATATAATTTTGTATATATCTATATTGTGTTAAGAAGGTTACTCCCGCTCCTGAACCCCATTGACGTCTTCTTATATTGAGTTGTATGTCTACTTCGAAAGTCGTGTCTACCGTATTATTTTGTTTACAGATGAAATTGCCAACCTCCTGCGAGAGGATGAGACTTCCTCCTTGAATCTGGTTAGATGAGATTGTTCCGTGTATGTGAGGCATATGATAAGCAGGAAGCATGACGTGAACCTCAATTGGTATGTGAGTATAACTTGTAGCTAGGATATTGATAGAATTGGATCTGTACATGAGTCAAGGTGTCTCTTCTCCTGGTTGGTAAGGCTCTGTCTCGTGACGGTGGGTGCACCTGCAGTGACGGGTTAAGTAGTGTTTTCCATGCTTGTTGGCATATGAGGTGCGACCGAAAGACCCGTCGACAACTACTCTGCTTCAGTGCCACACAAGGAGGATAGTGCGTAGGTCGGTACGCTTATGGGGAAGCACAAGCCTATCTAAACGTCAAGCTCACGTGGACACCCCACAGGATCGCTATGCAACAGGCAACTCTTCTCACAATGACTTCTGGACCACGTCAAGGGAAGAGGCTCCAGCTGTAACACACTTCTACCAGATGGCTTTGAGATTCAACCTCCGGGAGTACTATCAGGATTCAGCACCATTGTGCCGAGTATGCTGAATTAACTGCTCGATCGTCCAGTGTGTCTTGGCTTCGTGTTTGGCTGTGCTGTAGAAGAGAATGCAGCTACGACGAACCCTAGTCATCGCCCAAACACCTACTCAACGAGACCAGCCCTCTGCACCGACTATTGAAGAGCCGCACACCTAGCACCACTAAGAGTGCCCCTCTCAGCCATGTGTCCACCATTGTTAACAAAGAGATCCTGTCAGCAGCACAACCCTCACATCCTGCCCGAAATCTTCACAATGTGTTCTCCTGTTAGCTTCCGCCCTCCAGATCATCACATAATGCCTCCAGCCTGGTATGGCCGTGATGAGATACCCGTGTTTTATGGAGCAACCCCAGCGTCACATGCGCTAAAACGTAATAGAGAGTGGATCGTGATTGCTATCATCGAGATGCTGACACTCCCTGCTACATGACGATGCTTTTATTCATATGGCTAGGGGAAGAGCTCGTGGGTATGCGCAGATGGTGCTCTTAGGCCTGTTTAAGGATATTCCATAATGGCATGAGTTTACGGCAAAATGAGAATAGTTTCGGGTGACATGTACCCAGACACCTTTTTTGACAATGCTTGCTCGTCCCGTAATGACACCTGGACAATCACCCCTTGATTATTATCAGGAAATCGAGATGGCAGTCTTGCAAGGAGCTCGTGACTACCCTTGTGAGATTGGAATGTTAACGGCTGCTCCCGACGGACTTTCACAGCATGTTTTACCAACTTGGCTTCGTACCAGCTCTTGCTACTGGACTTCACCATCAGCATGCAGTATGGCAGAGAATGCCAGTGCCATATGGGATCAACAGTTGGGGTAAGGCCGTCTGCCGAATTTTGAATGGCACTCCAAGTAGATCAGTCCCAACAGCATCATAAGCAACCCTCCCTTATGAAATGCCATGCCCCCTGGGTTACCCACCAGTAATCTGAGGCTCACAATCAGAAGGTTCCACGCCCGACCTAGAATAAATTATAGTGATGTGGGCCATTCCACAGGCAGCTTATACAAGGCACCCAGGGATCTATTGTCACCCCAACCACATCACCAGCATGGATCCCTCCTCATAACTCGTGTTCACTGGTCTCCGAACCTTCAGGACATCGATGGCGCACCCAACAACGTCGTCCCCCGTCGCAACGTATTCATCGTCCCCCTGGTTGTGAATCTCATCGTCTCAAGGCATAACACTTCAGAGTGCCGTGCTAACAAGCGTGGGTTTATGGATTGTGGGAGGCCTGGCCCACTTTCTTAGCTGCCTGTCCTTTCCACTCAGCCGTCCCAGGAAACTCCCATCCCATCAGGCGGCAGTCTAGTCCAAGGAGGTCCCCATACCAAGAAGGCTATGACGACACTGAGGGGACGACCGCAGTCCATCTTGCCATTTAACGAAAAGAAAGTCGACCTGTTTTATAGATACTGGTTCCGAGGTGACAGTATTTGAAGGAGAAGCAACAGACTTTTGGCCTGGCTATTCCGCATGCTGCGTAGTTTCTTCGGACCCGTTAAGGGGTATTGCTGGGATGTCCAGATCTGTTGAAGCTGAAGTCTGATTCGAAGTTTCACCATTCGCCCTTGATCTCAGACCTTGTATCACGAGAACCTGTATCACCTCTGGAATTCATTTTCCCCATCCAGGGACATGGCCTCGTTGGGATGGATATGCTTAGAGATTTCCTGTGATTCTGTGTATTTTTATTACCAAGTCCAGTACCAGTTACTTGGGTAATTGGTCACCGTCATGAATTACGTTGTGGTGAGGATCTTTGCACTGTTGTTAGGTTTCCCTGTCATGTACTGATTCCAAGGGAGAGCTTCCGGAGCCCTTCATTCCCATTGCAACCTCATTATACGTCTCGCCTGTACATGTGACTGAAGCAACAACCATCGAACCCAGATGGTGGTAGATTTGTAGCTGCTTCCCTTTCGCGGTAGTGGGTTCCGGATGGAAACCCATGTTTGCTGTTTCGAAGGTAAATGTCTTGTTTGCTCTGGGTTCCACGCACCCTTATCACCGTTCAGAACGGAGGTCAAGCGTTTTGGTGGTATTACGCCCCAAGCCCCTGGAAATGTAAGTCCCGGTACTGTTGTGTGTTTATGCAGAACTCGTAAGTGCTAGTAAGTAGTGAAGGTTTTTATTTTTTGGGGGATCAGATTATTCCCCCGCCTCACAGTTCCTTCAGACACCCTCAGGGGGTGCTGTCAACGAAACCACTGTTAACAAGCTCCCAAGTTCCTTCACTCACCCCATGAAGATGTGTCTGATGGAAATCTTGGCTCTCTGAAGAAACTAATGTTGAAGCCTCTTGACTCTGTTATCAAGTAATGTACCTGAATGAATCGTCTGAAGATCATGGGTTCATTGAAAGACGGATTGAAGTTTTTGATGCGTGCATTGACTTTGGTTATGACCTGATGAGTTTTGTATTTCCTTAGACATCTGCCATTACGAGCTTTGCCATTGGCAGTGAAACCCAGCAGGGTGTCGCCAGTGCCACACCGCCACCTTGAACACAGATATTTTCTTTTGCCAGAGGAACACTAAGACTAGTCTACCTAAAATCCGAACATAGGTCTCGACTAACAGGTGCTTGAGGGATTTCACCCAACTATTCACAGGGACAACACTCAGTAGAACTGTCCCTGGTATTTGAGCTCGAATCCACACTGGGATAACCCATGTTCTGTTTGTGTACGCAGTGAGACTGCGCAGAGCACGGAAGGAATCATCAAGCAGAACAAGGTTTTTTTTGGGGGGGTTACGACAGATACAACAATGTGTGATAGAACGCTTCTGTGAGCCCATGTTTATCCACGTTGTTCTGTTAAAAAGAAAGATGGCTCGTACGTTTTTGTGTGGACTATCGGGTCCTCCACAGGGTAACCACCCCCCGAAGCTATCCGCTTCCTAGATAGGTGAGTCATAGGACCTACTCTATCTGGGAAGACATAGTTTTACTGTTCTCGATAGCCGAGCTGCATATTGGGCCATTTCCTGTCCACCCTGACGAACCGCCCCAAATACGGCGTTTAGCGGATGGAAATCGCCTGTCATTTCCGACGTCTTCCATCGACTGTTCAACGGCCCCGACGAGCCCTTCAGAGGACCATGGATGGTTGTCCTCTCATCGGTTCTTAGGGCGACACACTCTTGCCTACCTAGATGACATTGTGGTTGCAACTACATCCTTTGACGCTCACCTGAATCATACTACAAGAGCTTTATGTCTCCTTGAAATTCAGCTGAAACTTACCTTTTAAGTGTGAATTGGCTCAACAGGAATGAAAGTACTCGGTTTTTATTATTGGAAGAGATGGCGTCCGCCGAACCCTGACAAGGTGCAGCAATTGCAGCCATGAGGCGACCCAGATCAGCAACGTGACATCCGCAGTTTTCTTGGTGCTTGTGGATTTTTTTCAGGCGCACATTCCACACTTTTGCCACTATTGCTAAACCACTTGACATCAGCTCACCAAGAAGATGTGAGATTTGGATGGGAGTATGCAGCCTACAAGGCTTTGACAACTGAAGAATTGCCTGGTTACAGCAACCTTCCTGCGCCTCCCAGATTTTGACCGAGCATGGGGTCCACACTGAGCTATTGGTCAGGCTTCTTGGTGCTGTTCTCCTCCAGGAGGGATGAAGATGGGTCACCACATGCTGTTGCATGATTGGTCAGGCTACTAAAGGATTCCAAATCTCGTTATCCCTTATTATTTGGATGCCCTTGCAGTTTTATAGGCCATGAGCATCTTTGATCCTACATATATGTGGAGATGCTCCACTGTCTTGGACGGAGCATAGTCCACTAACATACGTCTTTTCAAGAAAGACCAAGAGTACGAGGCGAGTAGAGTTGCCATGAGTTATCTGGACTATGATTTTACACTACATATAAGCAAGGAGCAAGTATTATGTCCTGAACTTCTATCCAGACCCCCAGGAGAGGCCTCCCGATCTCCTGATTATGCTTTGTCCTGTAGAGCTCTGATGCTGAGCCTGAGCCAAATTCTGATGCTCCACAAATGAAATGCCCGCCCCTCAGTGCGGATCAGCAGCTGCAAGAACAACAACCACGGCAGATGCCCAACCTTACATCTTAGCCCCATCAGATGAGAAGAAAACAGCACGGATCCGTCTGTGCAGATCCTGATAGCCTGCTCGAGAGACGTCCAGTCACTGCCTACTATTACGTCCACCCGCAGCTATGAGCAACTTGTTGAAAACACACAATGGAGTATTATGCCACCTTTTGCCATTTTCCCGATCGTGTTGGCCAACCAGATTATGTGCCCACATTTATTAACCAGGCATTACACATGGTTCACCACCTCCAATGGCAAGCCCATTCAGCTCTGCGCACTTATCAGAATCTACCGTAATAACGGTTTCTTCCCGACATGCCCCCCCCTTCACTTAGCACGAACATAATGTTGCAGGATGTTGAAACGTGTCACGGCGCAAGTCCTCCAGTCTTTAGACACCTATGCAAGGACATCCACCACCTCAAGTTTCCCTTGAAATGTCTCTGCAGATTTAATGGACCTTCGCATGTTCTGCACAAGGATTTTCGATACGTCTTATCCATTATGACGCTCATAAACACCCTATCTCCAGTTGGTCCCTCTCAGGGATAAGTCTCTAACAGAGGTTTGAAAGCTTTTGTTGACAGCACTTCATTACCTTGTTTGAGTCCTCCAGCCCTAAACTCCCACACAGATAATGGGCTTGGAGTTTTCTTCTGGTTGAGTGGCGTTCACTCTTAAGGAGTTAGAGGTGAAACATTTCTTTTCTGTTGCATACCTCCCACAATCGAATGGTGTAGTTGAAAGAAGCAACAGAGTAGTGAAAGACGCTCTTCCAGCCCTTGTACAACGGTCCTCCTCACGTGGCCTACCCACCTGCCACTGTCCGCTTGCCCTCAACTCTGCCATCCATCGGTCTACCAGGGATCCACCTTTGTACCTACGACCGGAGAGAATGGCACCTTTTTCGTCGCGGTCATGACCAAATCTGCAGACTGCTGATGAGGGGTTGATGATGAATGGGAGGCTTGCTTGAGGCTCGCCGTATAGCATAGGCGAACCCTAGAAACTCGCGAAGCCCAACAATAGTATGTATAATAGAAAGACGAAACTCTACATTTAGAGAAGGATTTTTTCGTTTTACGCATGGTAGAAGGTAGCACAAGAGCCCTAGGATAGCCGGTGGAAGGGACTTTCGGGTTTCTAAAGAGGTTTGGTCATGTTGTCTATTGATATATTAGAGTTGTCAGCAACCTCATCGTACTAATGCGGGGTCATGCAAATCAGTCAGGCCATTTGTTTCCTGCGTCGAATAGACTTTGTGAGAGAGAGTGACCCATTTACCATAATCCACCTATGAACTTTGATTTCGACCTGCACCGAAATCGGAGTGAAAATGCTTACATACCGTGAGGATGGGGACAGTGATGGAGACGAATATCTGGCACCTACTCAACACGTGGTATTGATAATCATTAGTATTGCTCCTGCTGTGTTGGAAGTGTGAGTGTGGCATGAGTAATTGGTTTATGATGTACAGTTCACGGTCCGTGATAGGTGGGGGCCACTCAGAAAGGTTCTATTTTTAAATGTCTATTTATAACATTTTATCTCTCGTTTTTTTCATATTGTCTTATATCGCTCTCCGTTTTTTAACCACTTAACTCGTTTTAATCTTGTTTGTTCGATTTACCTTTTAACTTGGAAATCAACCTTTAAATCAGCATCAGATTTTGCAGCAAGTTAGTTTCGGCAGTTTCTTTCCTGCTTGTTTCACCCACTCAAATATGCGAATGTATACTTATCTGTTGATTTCTCCCACAGAACTATGTAATGGCACAGTACTCGCAACCCGATTCAGACTATCCTCCAGACAGTGATTGTATGCCACGATGTCTTCCTCGCGGTCTGACAATCTCAGACTGCTGATGAGGGGTTGATGATAGAGGGACTTGCTGAGGCGCGCCGGGTATAGCAATAAAGGCGACCCTAAGAAACTACCGCAGCCCACAAGAGGTATTATAATAGAATCAGAAACCTCGACATTTAAGAGAAGGATTTTTAGTTTGACGCATGGTAGACGGTAGCACAAGACCCTAGAATAAGCCGGTGGAAGGGGCCATTTCGGGTTCTAAAGAAGGTTGGTCCTGTTGTCTATGATATAGTAGAGTTGCAGCAACCTCCATCTACTATGCGGGTCCATGCAAATCCGCTCAGGCCATTTGTTCCTGCGTCAGAAATAGATCTTTGTAGAGGAGAGTGACCAGTTACCATTCCACTATGAACTTTGATTTTCGGATACGCTGCACCAAATCGAGTGAAATCTTACAGACCGTGGAGGATGGGACAAAGTGATGGAGACGACATATCCTGGGGCACCTACTCAGAACGTGGTATTGATAATCATTGTATTGCTCCTGCCTGTGTGGAAGTGTGGAGTGCATGAGTAATTGTTTATGAATGTTAAGTTCACGGTCGGTGAAGTGGGTGCCTTCAGATGGTTCTATTTCAATGTCTATTATATGAACATTTTATCTCTCGTTTTTTTTCATATGTCTTATATCGCTCTCGTTTGTTTTAACCACTTAACCTCGTTTTAATCTTTGTTTGTTCGATTTATCCTTTAACTTGGAATCAACCTGTATCACTCGTTTTGCACAGTTTAAAGTTTCGGCAGTTCTTTCATGCTTGTTTCACCCAACTCTAAAAATGCGAATGTGTACTTTCTCTTTTTGATTTCTCCACAAACTATGGAATGTGCACAGTACTCTCCAACCCTGATTTCAGACTATCCCTCGACAGTGATGTATGCCACGGATGTCTTGTTCGCTTCGCCCACTTCGCGACTCCGCCCCTGGGAGGATGTTTGTAGTGGTACCCTGAGGTCCACGTGGATTTTATATTTACATATACGTACATATCTACTTGTCTGGATGTATAAGAATGCCCAGCCTAAATGCGCCAACTTCGTTCTCTGTGGAAACAATACATTACATCTTCTTTTTTTTAAGCATACACTATTTTCTTTTCTTGTATACAGTTTTATATATTTCTCTATGATGTTTTAACTATTTCCTATAATGTTTTTGTAACGTGCTTTTTTATTGCCACAATTTTCTGAAATCTATTTTTAGGTATTCTATTCCTCAATTTTTTTCTAAAAGATGTACCCCCAATTACTTATAGACCAATCATGTACGGGCGTTGTAGCTCCAGCCATCAGAGCCGTTCTAGTCGTGCCCCCTGTAGTGATTTTCAAGGGCGCGAGAGTTCACGCTCACGCTCACGACGTGGCTGGACATACGCTCCTGTGACCCCCCCCCCCCCCGGATTTTATGAAATAACCATTAATCAGTTTTTTCTCCGTTATTTTTTTGTGGTGGTGTTGGCGCAGTAGAAGAACAGCTAAGAGCATTCATTTCCTTGTGCACAAGTGAAATATATATTGTAACTTATTATTTAATAAATCATAACGGGTAATATAAGTATCATAATCCTTATGCTGCGCTCCATCCAGTCAAAACTTTAAAATATCAAGATAGCAAAGCACATTTAATACTTTACAAACCAAAGCAAAATAATTATATTTACAATGAATATGAGTTGAAAACAAGCGGCCAAGCACCTTCCAGTTTTGACGTAGACTATTATATATGCGCGTCCGGGCACACACGACCAGAACGAACGACGCTACAGAGGGGCGTTATTGTTTTTGTCTCCTGAGTACAGCGTACTTTGTTGAGACAGACACTTGGCTTGATAGACTAGCATTTTTTCGCCAAGGACTGCGTGTCACAGAAGGCAAAGGACAGCATAGGTTTTCCACCTTCGAGTGAAGGAGGGCTGTATGTGACCGTTGTCGAACAAGAGTGTTCACCTGGCGAAAGATCAGCCTGCAGTTGAGAGGGTGAGAGGGGCGACGGAGGGAGTAGATTTCCTCAGTGTAGGGCCAAAGGCTGAGAACGGGCAGGTGAGGAAGTCTTTTTAGGAGGAGAGTTTGTGGTAGAAGGTAAGCCGTGCCATGGATAACGCGGCGTCGGACATGAAACTATGGTAAGCCCATTTTGGAGAAACGAGCACGAAGAAGACGATTCTTTTCCTCCAGGTACTGGGGGGCACAGAGCTGAGGGTGCAAAGGAACAGCGAGGTGTCAATCACCTCTCTTAACATGGAGAGGGTGGTATGAGAAGAAGTCTATGTACTACCAATATGCATAGGCTTCCTGTATATGGAGACGGATCAGCAAGTCATCATGCGGGACCTTGGTGACAGGGAGGTTCAACATCCAGCTCATCATGGTCCGCCGTTGATACTCCACGTTTCTTCTCCGCCTTCTCCCCGTATCCCGTCCATCCGGCAGCATAGTCTGCCCGATTCCTCCGAACGATGTGATCTCCCTCTGGTTCCGTTCGTCTGTCCTCCCCTACCCCGTGTTTTACGGGTTGCCTCTCCTCTCTCGTATACTCCCCTCTTCGTCCCTTTTCTTTTTTCAGACCTGTGATGGAATCCCAGGTGTGATTTCGAAATCTGTAGGTCTCACTTTCAAAAATCTAGATTTTGTATTGTTGGGTTTTTTCTTCCATATATCTACATATATATATATATATATATATATATATTAGTATATATATATATATCTATATATATATATATATATATATGATAAATTGCATATGTACAATGTTATATATACGTGTGTTGTGTGTGGTTGATAGCTAGATATATGAATCTATCCTCCGGGTTGGATGGCCGGAACGCGGACTCCGTGCTCAGCGCTTAACCCATAGACGTTGTTCTTGTGTGCTTCCCCTCACTGTGTGGACTCTTCCTTAGAAAAGAGTCTAGCCGTTTATAACCACTGTCACTGCCAACCAGTCCACAACACCTGGTGAAAGAAGACCACATCAAAGGCTGTTACTATATATTTTGTGTGTGTGTATGTGTGTAAATACATACATATATATCAATATATATATATATACCTATATATGATATCCATTAGATATACCTATATATGATAACAAAAAATATGTGATATACATATATATTCTAGTATAGATATATCTATTATATATATAATTATATCGATATCTAATATACTAGATATTATTATCTATCTATCTAATATATACTCTATAGATACATATCTCTATATACTATATATATCTCCATATCTATAGTATATATATTATATATAGATATATCTATATATGCTATATAAAAATGATTATGCATATATATTTATTATATGCCCCCCCCCCCGTTTTTTCCCCCCCCCACCAACCCAAAACCCCTCCACCACCCCCACCCCCCCCTGTCCCAATCCCCCTACCCGGCTCCCCCCCCTCCCCATTTAAACCCTGTCCATCCACTTCCCCCCCAAACCCACTGCCCCTCCCTACACCACTCCCTCATCCCTACCCGCTGCTCCACCCACCACCCACTGTCCCATCCCTACACCACGCCTCACCATTCCCCCACTGTCCCATCTCGCCATTTCCCCCTTTCTTCATTCGTTTGTTCGCTCCCCCCCCCCCCCCCATCCTTCAACCCGAAGACGCCAAAAGCTATTTACGAGGGGGGCGTTGCTGTTCGAGGAGCCATCGTACCGTTGGGCGTAGCTTGGGTTTGGTTGCTAAGCGCTGGGGGTTCCTTGCGGCAGTTGGGCTGCTGGTTGCAAGTAGCTCGCTGTGGCCTTTGCCCCGGGAACAAGGGGGGAGGTTGAAATTGGGTGTGCTAAGGCATGTTTAGCACACAAAAAGGCTGGGTGATGGCCGGAGACCTCTGTCGAGGAAGTCGGGGGTGGAGGGGGAGGGATGGCCCTTCAGGGACCTAGACTTCGTGGGGCAATTGTTGGGCAATGTGGGGGTGTTGCGACATGTTTAAAACCCTTTAAGGAAGGAAGGGTGAGAAGGGGGCAGGTCCTGGGGTGTCCTAAGAAGAACGCCCATGGGTGTCATGTATTATATATATTCTCGCCGGGGGTCTTTGCTCTGGGGGCGAAACTGTGTTAACTGAAAAAGGATGACCGGGGCTGTGTTAAATGAGGGACCTGGGAAAACATGCGCCTGGCTGTGAGCGGAGGAGGGGAGGAAAAATCCAGAGAGAATGCCTTGGGTCTGCCCCTGTAAGACCTTGTGGTCCCTTGTGACCAATAAAATTTTTTTGCCCTTTATAACGTATCGTGCGTGTGACTGCTGGGTTTCCCCCCCTTTTTGTGCCTATAGAAAAGTGACGGGGAAAAAACGTTACATAAAGGAAAGACGTCATTCGTATTTATTTCGTGCCCTGCCCCCGCCCCTTGGGGTTTCCCCCCGTGGTTTCTGGGGCGCTGTGGTGCTCGGGCCTCTTGGGAATGTTCATGTTCACGACCCTGTGGGTAAACACGCCGTCTGCCTAGCCGCCTTGGTTTTTGGGGGCAGAGAACAGGCGGCCGGCCCAAAATATATATTAAATATTATATATATTATTATTATATATATTATATATTATATATATATTATATATTATAGGCGTAGGTGTCATATATGCTTTTTTATAAAAAAAACACACACCCCCAAAATATTATGTGTGTGTGTTTTTTTGGTATAAATATATATTATTATTATATAATATATTTTAAAATATATAATATTTTAAATAATATATATATTTTATAAATTTATTATTTCGTATAAATGTATATGTGTATTATATAATCTGCTATAGCTATACCCTTTAATATAAATATATATATTATATAAATATATATATATATTACATTTTATAATATTATATAATATATTTTTAAAATATATTTATTATATATATTTATTTTTAATATGTGTGTGTGTGTTTGTGTGTTTTTGTGTGTTTGTATGTATACAACAGACAGACCCCCACCACCACCACCCACACACACACACACACAAAACCCCACAACACAACACACCCACACACAACACCCACACACACACACCACACCACACACGTACCGCACACCCACCCAACACCCACAACCCCCCACCCCCAACCAAACACACACACACCACATATTATTGGTTGTTTTTTTTAAACATAATATATATATATATAAAATTTTTAAAAATATATATATATATTATTATATATATATATATTATTACTATAAAAATGTATATTTATATATATATATACATTCATATAGCATATACACTATGAAAATATAAATAAATATATATAAATATATTATATTATACTATAATATAATTATATATTTAATTAAAAATATATAAAATTTATAAAAATAATATTATTGTGTGTGTGGGGGTTTTGTGGTTTTGTGTGTGTGTGTTTTAATTGTTTTAATGTATACAGCGACAGAACACACACCACACACACACACACACACACACACACACCCCAACACCACACACACACACACACACACACACACCAACCACCCACCACACACACACAACACAAAACACACGAACCCACACCACCCCCACCCACACACCCACACACCATCACAAAGACCCACACCACCCTATATATTTTATATATATATATTATATATATATTATATATATTATATATTATATATTAAAATAATTTTCTATATGTATATATGTGTGGTTGTTGTGTGTGGTTTTGTGTGTGTGGTGTGTGTGTGTTGTGTTTGTTTTGGTGTGTGGTGTATGTATATATTAATTTATGTATGTTTTTACGAAATAATATTTTATTATATATATAATATTATATTATATATATATAATATATATAATATATATAACCACACACCCCAAAACCACCACAACACACACACATTTTATATATTATGTATATAATAAAATTAATATTGTTAATATTATAATTTATATATATTATAATTTTAATATATATATTATATATCATATATGGTCGTATATAATATATATTATATATATATATTAAAATTATATATAATATATATTATTATATATTATATATATATTTAATACTTTTCTATATTTCTTTAAAAATTATACATACATACATAATTTATAATATAAAAAAAATTTTTTTAAAATTATATTATTATATATATATATATATATATATATATTATATTATATATATGTCAATGTATTTATGTATTTTTTTTAAAATAAAAATATATAATATTAGTATTTACATATACATATAAAATATAATATAATTATAATATAAATTTTTATATTATATTATATATATATTTTATATAATATATATATATATATATATTATTTTAAATATATTATATATTTTATATATATAATATATATATATATATATAATTTTGTATATCATGTAGTTTTTTAGGTAATACACAAAATACATACTTACATACATCTATATGTATATATAGATACGTAGATAATGATGGAGTTTTTATAGTTTATAGATATATCATATAAAAAAATAAAATATAATTATATCTTTTATGTAAAATATATATCTTTAATATGTGTGTGTTTGCGTGTGTGTGTGTTGGGTTTTGTGTGTGTTTGTGGGTGTTTTGTGTGTGTGGGTGTGTGGGGGTGTGTGGGGTGGGTTGTGTGTGTGTGTGTTTGTGTATGTACCGTGTATGTATAAAAAATTAATACTTGTGTATGTATTTATTTTATATTATATATATATTTTATATTTATATATATATATATATATATAAAATTAAAATACTACAAAACATACTGCATACACACACACACACCCACAAAACACACACACACCCAACACCACACACACACTCCCACACACACACACAACACACATATATTATATAAAATTATATTATATATAAAATATATATTATATATATATATTAAATATTAATATGTAGAAATATATAAACACACAAAACACATATATATATATACATTTTAAATAAAAATATATCCCATATATATATTTTTGTATAAAAATGCTATTATGTGTATATATATATAATATATAAAAATATATTATTTTATATATATATATATATTATATATAATTTATTAAAATATATTATATATTTATATTTATATATATATTTATGTATGTATACTATATAAAATTTTACACTTTTATATTTTAATTTTTATCACATCAACATATATTTTGGTTGTATATATATATGTATGTGAAAGTATTATTTATATATATATATATATATATATTTTATTTTTATTATATATATATATATATATATTATATATTATGTGTATATCTACATAAAATAAAATTATTTTATTTATATATATATAAAATATTATATACTAATATAAATTTTAATTATATTTATTATATTTATAAAAATTATAAATATAATTATTATTATATTATATATATAATATTATAATATATAATATTATATATGTGTGTGTGTGTGGTTGTGTGGGGTGTGTTTTTTTGTGTGTTTGTGTGTGTGTTGTGTGTGTTTTTTAATATGTATTGTATAGGGTATATGTTATGTTATTATAAATATATAATATATATATATATATTTTAATATATTATTATATAAAATATATATATTATATGTATAAAAATTATAAAATATATATTTATTATATATATTATTTTATATATATATATATATATAATTTTATATATGTGTGTTTTGTGTGTGTGGGGTTTGTGTGTGTGTGGTGTGTGGTGTGTGTGTGTGTTTTGTGGGGTGTGTGTGTGTGTGTGTGAATGGAAAACACTTTTCCCCGTTTGATACAATGGAAGAAAAACCCCAATTAAAAACTAATTTATTGAAAGGGAGCTACATTTTTCCAAAATTTCCCCCCCTTGGTTCCATCCTAAAGGTCTGAAGAGGAAAGGGAGGGGAAAGGGGGTATAAAGAGAGAAAGGAAGGAAAACCCGGTAACACGGGGGGTGGGGAAACAGACGAACGGAACAAGGAGGTCACCGGGTCGGATGATGGGGAGGCCCTATGCGCCGGGTGGCCGGGGGAGGATGTGGGAAAAAAAGGGACACAAAATCAGCAGGAAAAAGCGTTTTTAAAAATTGTAATTAGGCAGCGCTTTATTAGGGGGGTTTCCCACCATTCTGCGGGAGTGGACATAAACCAAGGGGAAAGAAAATTTTCGCGCCGCTGACCAGTCCCTCTGGTGGCCCAACTGTTTGGGAAAGAGAGCGTTATTGTTGTGCCCCCCGGATCACCCGTCCCTTATGTTTAGACAAAACCCCTTTTCGGGGTTTAAGACAAAGCACCTTTTTTCGCCAAAGTACTGCTTGTCACAGGAGGCACAAGGAATAGCACAGGTGCCCACCTTCGAGGTGAAAGGAGGGCTGGTATGGACCAGGTTGCGACGGAGAGTGTTCACCTGGCGAAAGATCAGCCTGCAGTTGAGAGGGTGAAGAGGGCGACGGAGGGAGTAGATCTCCTCAGTGTAGGGCAGGCTGAGAACGGGCAGGTGAGGAGTCTTTTTAGGAGGAGAGTTGTGTTAGAAGGTACGCCGTGCCATGGATAACGCGGCGTCGAGAACATGACCAGGGTAGCCCATTTAGGAGAACGAGCGACGAAGGAAGACGATCTTTCCATCCAGATGCGGAAGGTGCGAAGGAACAGCGAGGTGGCAACACCTCTCTTAACATGGAGAGGGATGGTATGAGAAGAAGTGTATGTACATACCACTATGCATAGGTTTCCTGTATATGGAGAAGGATCAAGCAAAGTCAGCAAGCGGGACCTTGGTGAACAGGGAGTCAACATCCAAGTTCATCATGGTCGCCGGTGATACTCCACGAAACTCCTCCGCCTTCTCCCGTATGCCGGCCATCCGGCGCATAGTCCGCCCGATCCTCCGACCTGATGTGATCTCCCTCTGCTTCCGTTCGTCTGTCCTCCCCTGCCCCGTGTTACCGGGTTGCCTCTCCTCTCTTATACTCCCCTCCTCTCCCTTTCCTTTTCAGACCTGAGGATGGAATCCAGGTGGATTTCGAAACTGTAGTCTCACTTTTAATAAATCTAGTTTTTGTATTGTTTTTTTTTTTCATATATATATATATATATATATATATATATATATATATATATATTATATGTATATGTATATATATATATATATACATATATATATACATATATATATATAAATATATATATACATATATATACATACATATATATATAATATATAATATATATATATATATATATATATATATATATATATATATTATATATATATATGAATATAGCCTCCGGGTTGGATGGCCGGGACACGCAACCCCGTGCTCAGCGCTTACCTAGGACGTTGTCTTGTGTGCTCCCCTCACTGTGTGGAACTCTTCCTTAGAAAAGAGTCTAGCCGTTATAACCACTGTCACTGCCAACCAGTCACAACAACTGGTGAGAGGCACTCAAAGGCTGTTACAATATATGTGTGTGTGTGTGTGTGTGTAAATACATACATATATATAAATATATATATATATATATATATATATATATATATATATATATATATATGAATATGAATATATTTATATATACCTATATATGAATATAAATATATATATATATATATACCTATATATGAATATATGTATATACATATATATACCTATATATGAATATATGTATATACATATATATGCATATATAAAAATGAATATATGCATATATATTATACATATATGGGTGGGTGCTTCCTGCGCAAGGTGATGTGAAGCGATGGTGTGGTAGCCTAGATAGTGTTAAGTTTTTGCATGCCTTCTCGCTTGCAGCTGCACCCTGGTAGCCTGTGGGAAAGGAGCAGCTTGC
>NW_023659774.1:78057-84941 GCF_015228065.2 Penaeus monodon | reverse complement strand
CTTTTTACAGGCTTTGATATTTGGTGTTTCCCCTAAAATCATAACCTCCCCTCTCCCTCTCTTTCTGTCTGTCTGTCTCTGAAAGTGTTTGTGTGGGACTTTTTGTCTGTATGTCTGTCTGTCTGTATATATGTGAGTCTCTCTCTCTTTGTATGTTTGTCTATTTGTATCCTGTATCAATCCTGTATGCACCCTAAGTATTTCCCGCCATACGTTTGCGACAACGTTTTCTCCTAATACTATTGGGTGAAAGCTTTTTACGCCGCTGTGCATATGAGGAAGAATGAAGTAAATATTGATTTTCTCCCAGTGAAACTGATATTTGCTCATTCCTGTCAATACATTGCTTGCATTTCCACACAAGTCTCATTTCATCCTTTTATAGTGTGGTAAAAGCTTTGTGGAAATGAGCGAGATAAAGTGGCAACACTCGGCTATGTAGAAAAACAAATTTAGGAAAACGAATGACAAGCATAACACTGTAAACAGTGGGATGATACGGTTTTGAGCAAAATCAAAGTGGAATGTCAGTGTTTCCAGTGTTCTGAAACTGGAGTGTAAGCGTTTCCAGTGTTCTGAAAGTGGAATATTAGTGTTTCAAGTGCAAGGAGAGCGGAATGTCAGTGTTTCCAGTGCTAAGAGAACGAAATGTCAGTGTTTCCAGTACTCAGAAAGCGGAATGTCAGTGTTTCCAGTGCTTTGAAAGCGTAATGCAGTGTTTCCAGCGCTAAGAGAGCGGAATGTCAGTGTTTCCAGTACTAAGAAAGCGGAATGTCAGTGTTTCCAGTGCTAAGACAACGGAATGTCAGTGTTTCCAGTACTAAGAAAGCGGAATGTCAGTGTTTCCAGTGCTAACAGACGGAATGTCAGTGTTTCCAGTGCGAGGAAAGAGGAATGTCAGTGTTTCCAGTGCTAAGAGAGCGGAATGTCAGTGTTTCCAGTGATATGAGAGCAGAATGTCAGTGTTTCCAGTGCTAAGAGAGCGGAATGTCAGTGTTTCCAGTGCTAAGAGAGCGGAATGTCAGTGTTTCCAGTGCTAAGAGAGCGGAATGTCAGTGTTTCCAGTGCTATGAGAGCGGAATGTCAGTATTTCCAGTCCTAAGAAAGCGGAATGTCAGTGTTTCCATTACGAAAAGAGCGGAATGTCAGTGTTTCCAGTAATAAGAAAGCGGAATGTCAGTGTTTCCAGTGCTAAGAGAGCGGAATGTCAGTGTTTCCAGTACTAAGAGAGAGGAATGTCAGTGTTTCCAGTGCTAAGAGAGCGGAATGTCAGTGTTTCCAGTGCTAAGAAAGCGGAATGTCAGTGTGTTTCCAGTGCTGAGAGAGCGGACTGGAAACACTTACATTCCACTTTCAGAACACTGGAAACACTGACATTCTGCTTTAAAACACTGGAAACACTGACATTTGCTTTCAGAACACTGGAAACACTGATATTCCGCTTTCAGAACACTGGAAACACAGACATTCTATTTGTAGAGCACTGGAAAGACAGACACTCCTCTTTCAAATACTGGAAACACTGACATTCCGCTTTCAGAACACTGGAAACACTGACATTCCACTTCCCGAATACTGGAAACAATGACATTCTGCTGTCTGAACACTGGAAACAGTGACATTCCGCTCTCTTAGCATTGGAAACACTGACATTCCGCTTTCTGAATACTGGAAACGCTGACATTCCGCTTTCACAACACTGGAAACACTAACATTCCGCTTTCTGAAAACTGGAAACACTGACTTTTCGCTTTCTGAACACTGGAAACACTGACATTCCGCTTTCCGAACACTGGAAACACTGACATTCCGCTTTCTGAACACTTGAAACACTGACATTCCGCTTTCTAAACACTGGAAACACTAAAATTCCGCTTTCTGAACACTGGAAACACTGACATTCCGCTTTCTGAGTACTGGAAACACTGACATTCCGCTTTCTTAGTACGGGAAACATTGACATTCCGCTTTCTTAGTATTGGAAACACTGACATTCCCCTTTCTTCATACTGGAAACACTGACATTCCGCTTTCAGAACACTGAAAACACTGACATTCCGCTCTCTTTGCACTGGAAACACTGACATTCCGCTTTCTGAGTACTGGAAACACTGACATTCCGCTTTCTTAGTAATGGAAACACTGACATTCCGCTTTCAGAACACTGGAAACACTGACATTCCGCTTTAAGAACACTGGAAACACTGACATTCCACTGTTATTTTGTTTAAAACCATATCATCCCAATGTTTACAGTGTTATGCTTGTCATTCGTTTTCCTACATTCGTTTTAGTCTGTCCCGAATATCAGTGTTTCCAGTTCTCAGAAAGCGGAATGTAAGTGTTTCCAGTACGCAGAAACGGAATGTCAGTGCTCAATAACTCCTGAAAGGCGGGGAAGCAGTGTTTCCAGTATTCACAAAAGCGAAGATCAGTGTTTCCAGTATCAGAAAAGCGAATGTCAGTGTTCAGTACTCAGGAGGACGGAATGTCATGTTTCCAGTAATCAGAAAGCGGAAATGTCGTGTTTCCAGTTTAATCAGGGGAAGCCGGGGGGAATGTCAAGTGTTTCCAAGTGCTAATAGGAGCGGAATGGTCCCCCCCCCTCCCCCCCCCCCCAGTTGTTTCCAGTGCTAAGAGAGCGGAATATCAGTGTTCGTGTTGTGAAAGGCGGAATGTCATGTTTAAGTACAAAGACAGGTGGAATTTCAATGTTATCACAGTACTCAGAACGCGGAAATGTCAGTGTTTCCCAGTACACTCATGAAAAGGGAATCGTCAGTGTTTCGTACTCAGAAAGCGGAAGTCCAGTGTTTCCAGTAATAAGAAGGGGAATGTCAGGGTGTTTCCAGTACTCAGAAAGCGGAAATGTCAGTGTTTCCATTTTTAAACTCAGAAACGCAGAATGTCAGTGTTTCCAGTACTTAGAAACACGCGGAATGTTCAGTGGTTTCTAGTACTCAGAAGCGGAATGTCAGTGTTCGGGTGTTCTGAAAGCGGGAATGTCAGAGGTTTCCAGTACTCCAGAAAAAACGGAATGTCAGTGTTTCCAGTTACTCAGAAAGCCGGACCCCCTAGTGTCAGTGTTTTTTCCAGGTGTTCAGGAAAAATCGGAAAATAAGTCAGTAATTCCAAGTTTGTTCTTGAAGGCGGAATGTACGGGATTTCCACTATCAGGGGGAAAAGCCGGGGAAATGTCAGTTTTCTCCAGTTCTCAGGGGGGAAAAACGGGGAAATGTCAGTGTTTCAGTAACTCAGGGGATGAAAGGCGGTTTTATGTCCTTGTCCAAGTTAAATCGAAAGCCGGAATGTCAGTGTTTCCAGTGCCTAAGGGGGAAGGGCACGCCGGTTGAATGTCCAGTGTTTTTACCGTGCTAAAGTTGATGCGGAAATATCCCAGTGTTCCAGGTACTCAGGAAAAGCGGGAATGTCAGTGTTTTCCAGTACCAAGAAAGTGAATGTCAGTGTTTTACCAGTACCAGAAAGCGGAATGTCAATGTTTCAGTAATAAGAAAGTGGAATGTCAGTGTTCCACTACTCAGGAAAGGGGAATTGTCAGTATTTCCAGTGTTCTGAAAATCTGGAATGTCAGTGTGTCCAGTATCAGAAAGCGGATGTCAGTTTTTCCAGTTCTCGGAAAGCGGTAATGTCAGTGTTCTCAGTACTCCTCAGAAAGCGGGGAATGTCAGTTTCAATCTCAGAAAGCAAAATGTCAGTGTTTCTTCAGTGTTCAGAAAGCGGAATGTCAGTGTTCCAGTACGTCAGAAAGCGAATGTCAGTGTGTTCCATAGTAAGAAACGGAATTCAGTTTTCCAGTATTAAGAAAAGCAAAAGAATGTCAGTGTTTCCAGTACTAAGAAAGGGGAATGTCAGTGTTTTCCAGTACTCAGAAAAGCGGGAAGTCGTTTTTAGTTACTCAGAAAAGCGAACTGTTTAGTCGGTTCCAGTACTCAGAAAGCGGAAGTCAGTTGTTTCCATACTCAGAAGGAAAGCGGAATGTCGTGTTCCCGTACTCAAAAATCAGAATGTCAGTGTTTCCAGAGCTAAAAAAGCGGAATGTCAGTGTTTCCAGTTCTCAAAAAAAGCGGAATGTCCAGTGTTCCAGTGTTGTGAAAGGCGGACTTCAGTGTTTCCATACTCAGAAAGCGGAATGTCACTGTTTCAGTAATCAGAAGGGGGAAATGTCAGTGTTTCCAGTACTCAGAAAGCAGAATGTCAGTATTTCCACTACTCAGAAAGCGGAATTGTCGTTTTTCCAGTTTCGGAAAAGCGGAATGTAGGTTTCAGTACTAAGAAAAGCGGAATGCCGTGTTTCCAGTACTCAGAAAGCGGAATGTCAGTGTTTCCAGTACCAAGAAAGTGAAATGTCAGTGTTTCCAGTAATCAAAAAAAGCGGAATGTCAGTGTTTCCAGTAGTAAGAAAGCGGAATGTCAGTGTTTCCAGTATTAAGAAAGCGAATTAGCATGTTTCCATTTACTCAGAAATCGGAATGTCAGTGTTTCCAGTACTCAGAAAGCGGAATGTCGTGTTCCGACTCAGAATCAGAATGTCAGGTTCCAGTACTCAGAAAGCGGAATGTTCAGTGTTTCCAGTATAAGAAAGGGGAATGTCAGTGTTCCGTACTCAGAAAGGGGAATGTCAGTGTTTCAAGTACTCAGAAAGCAGAATGTCAGTGTTTCAGACTCAGGAAGCGAGAGAGTGTCAGTGTTTCCAGTGTTCAGAAAGGGAATTGTCAGTCTTTTGCCAGTGTCTGAAAGTGGAATGTCAGTATTTCACTACTAAGAGAAAGCGGGAAGTCAGTTTTTTCTGTCTCGGAAAGCGGAATGTCAGTGTTTCCAGCGACTCAGAAAGCGGAATGTCGTGTTTCCAGTACTCCGAAAGCGGAATGTCAGTGTTTCCAGTGCCTAAGAGAGCGGAATGTCAGTGTTTCAGTGCTAAGAGTGCGGGAATTATCAGTGTTTCCAGTACTCAGAAAGCGAATGTCAGTGTTCCAGTACCAAGAGGGACATGTCAGTGTTTCAGTACCAGAAAGAAAAAAAAAAAAAAAAAAAAAAAAAAAAAAAAAAAAAAAAAAATAAAAAAAAAAAAAAAAAAAAAACCAGAATGTCAGTGTTTCTAGTACTTGAGAAAGCGGAATGTCAGGTTTTTATTTACTCAGAAAGCAGAATCGTCAGTGTTTCCGGCTTTGCTGTAAGCGGAATGTCAGTGTTTCGTACTAGAAAGCGGAATGTCAGTGTTCCAGTGTTCTGAAAGCGGAATGTCAGTATTTCCAGTTCTCAGAAAGCAGAATGTCAGGTTTACAGTTAATTTTAAGAACAAGCAGAATGTCAGTGTTCCAGTAGATCAGAAAGCGGAAGGTCAGTGTTTCCAGTACTCATGAAAGCGGAATTAAGTGTTTCAGTACTCAGAATAAGCGGAATGTCAGTATTTCCAGTACTAAGGAAAGGGTGGAATGTCAGTGTTTCCAGTACTCAGAAAGCGGAATGTCAGTGTTTCCCGTACTAAGAAAGCGTAATGTCAGTGTTTCCAGTACACAGAAAGCGGAATGTCAGTGTTTCCAGTTCTCAAAAAGCGGAATGTCAGTGTTTCGCTTTCTGAACACTGGAAACACTGACATTCCGCTTTCTGAACACTGGAAACACTGACATTCCGCTTTCACAACACTGGAAACACTACATTCGCTTTCTTAGTACTGGAAACACTATATTCCGCTTTCTGAACACTGGAAACACTGATATTCCGCTTTCAGACCACAGGAAACACTGACGTTCCACTTTCCGAAACACAGGAAACTCTGACATTCTGATTTCAGAAGACTGGGAAACACTGATATTCCGCTTTCAGAACACTGGAAACAATGACATTCTCCTTTGAAAACACTGGAAATACTGACATTCCGCTTTCAGAGCACTGGAAACCACTGGCATTTCCACTTTCAGAACACTGGGAAACACATGGAAGACCCCACTTTCTGAATACTGGAAACAATGACATTCTGCTTTCAGAACTTTGGAAACACTGACATTCCGCTTTCTTAGCACTGGAAACACTGACATTCCGTTTTCTTAGCACTGGAAACACTGGACTTCCGCTTTCTTAGTACTGGAAAACACTGCATTCGCTTTCTTAGTACTGGAGACACTGACATTCCGCTTTTCTTAGCACTGGAAACGCTTACATTAGCCTTTTCTAGCACTTGAAACAATGACATCCGCTTTCTTAGCACTGGTAACACTTACATTCCGCTGCTCTTAGCACTGAAAACTTGACATTCAGCTCTCTTAGCACTGGAAAAATTACATTCAGCCACTCTTAGCACTGACACTGATATCCGCTTTCTTAGCACTGGAAACACGTACTTCCGCTTCTCTGAGCACTGGAAGCACGAATTCCGTTTTGTTAGTACTGGAAATACTGACATTCCGCTTGTAGCCCTGGACACCACTGACATTCCGATCGCTTAGCACTGGAAACACTGACATTGCGCTCCCTAGAACTGGAAACAATGGACATTCGCTTTCTTAGCACTGGAAACACTGACATTCGCTCTCTTAGCACTGGCAAACACTGACATTCCGCTTTCTAGCATTGGAAACGCTACATTCCGGTTTTCTTAGCACTTGAACACCTGACATCCGCTCTATAGCACTGGAAACATTTGATATTCCGCTCTTTAGCACTGGAAAACACACATTCTGCTTTGACCCCAGCAATGGGAACACTGACATTCCGCTCTATTAGCAATGTAACCACTGACAATTCCGCTCTCTTAGCACTAGGAAAAACACTGACATTCCTGCTTCTTAGCATGGAACTTGACATCAGCTACTCTTAGCACTGGAAAACTGACCATTCCGCTTTTAAGCACTGGTAAAGGGTAAAC
>NW_023659774.1:65557-75557 GCF_015228065.2 Penaeus monodon | reverse complement strand
ACACACACAACACACAACCCATAATATATATATTTATATATATATATTATATATTTATATATATATAGATATATATATATAATACTATAACTATATAATATATATTATATTTATATATATATTTATGTAGTATACATATATATACATATAACACATTATATAATATAGAGATATATATATATATAGTATATATTTTTTTTATATATATATATATATATATATGTGATGTATGTAACCCATACATACATAGATGTGTATGATATATTGTATGTATGTGTTAGATCTACAGATATATATATATGATATATATTATAATAATATTAGATAGAGTATTATAGATAGATATAGATATATGGCATATGTATAGTAGATATATATAGATATAGATTAAATATAGATAGATATATATAGATATATATATATATATATATATGTATATATATATATGCATATATATATGTAATGTATATATATATATATGTGTGTGTGTGTGGGTGTGTGTTGTTGTGTGTGTGTGTGTGTGTGTGTGAGTGTGTGTGTGTGTGTGTGGTGTGTGTGTGTGTGGTGTGTATGTGAATGGAAAAACACTCTTCCGTGTTGAACCAATGGAAGAAAAAACCCACAATATGAAAAACTAATTATTGAACGGAAGACTACAATTTCGAAACTCCACCTGGATTCCATCCTCAGGTCGAAGAAGGAAAGGAGAGGAGGGGGGTATAAAAGAGAGAGAGAGAGAGGCAACCCGTAACACGGGGCAGTTGAGGTACAGGACGAACGGAAGCAGAGGGAGGTCACATCAGGTCGGATGGATCGGGAGACTCTTTGCGCCGGGTGCGAGGGAAGGTGTGGGAAGCAAGGAGACTATCAGCAGGAAAAAAGCCGCTGTTCAAATTGTAATTAGGCAGCAGCTTTATTAGGGATAGATTCCACCAGTCTGCAGGAGGGACATCAGGGAAGGAAAGACATTCGTGCCGCTGACCAGTCCAATCTGGTGGCAGTGTCACACTGATGGGAAAAAGAGAGCGTTATTGCTGTGTCCTGGGTACAGCGTACTTATGTTGGAGACAGGACACTGTCTTGTAGGACTAGCACCTGTTTCGACAAAGTACTGCTGTCACAGGAGGCACAAGGAAATAGCATAGGTGCCCACCTTCGAGGTGAAAGGCGAGGGGATGGTTATGGGACCAGGTGCGACGGAGAGTGTTCACTGGCGAAAGATCAGCCTGCAGTTGAGAGGGTGAAGAGGGCGACGGAGCGGAGTAGAGTTGTAGGGCAGGCTGAGAACGGGCAGGTTGAGATTCTTTTAGGAAGGAGAGTTGTGGTAGAAGGTACGCCGTGCCATGGATAACGGCGGCCGTCGAGAACAGACCAGGGTAGCCCATTTAGGAGAACGAGGACGAAGGAAGACGCATCTTTCCATCCGATGCGGAAGGTGCGAAGGAACAGCGAGGTGGCAAAAACTCTTTAACATGGAGAGGATGGTATGAGAAGAAGTGTTGTACATAAACACTATGCATAGGTTTCCTGATAGGGAGAAGGATAAAGCAAAGTCAGCAAGCGGGACCTGGTGAAACAGGGAGTCAACATCCAAGTTCACAGGGTCGCCAGGTGATACTCACGAAACTCCTCCAGCCTTCTCCCGTTTGTATGGCCGGCCATCCGGCATAGTCCGGCCCGATCCTCCGACCGATTGTGATATCACTCTGCGTCGTTCGTGCTGTCCTACCCTGCCCGTGTTACCGGTTGCCTCCTCTCTTATACTCCCCTCCTCTCCATTTCCTTTTTCAGACCTGAGGATGGAATCCAGGGGGATTTCGAAACTGTAGTCTCACTTTCAATAAATCTAGTTTTTTGTATTGTGGGTTTTCTTTCAGCTATTATATATATATTATATTATATATCTATATATATATATATATCTATATAGATATACATACATATATATATATATATATATATATATATTATACTAGTATATATATATATATATATCTATATATATATATATATATATACATAATATATAAATAGATGGATAGATAGATAGATATATGAATATCGCCTCCGGGTTTGGATGGCCGGGGACACGCAACCCCCGTGCTCAGCGCTTACCTGGACGTTGTCTTGTGTTGCTCCCCTCACTCGTGTGGAAATCTTCCTTAGAAAAGAGTCTAGCCGTTATAAACCACTGTCAATGCCAACCAGTCACAAACAACTGGTGAAGAGGCACTCAAAGGTGTTACAATATATATGTGTGTGTGTGTGTGTAAATACATACATAATATAAATAATAATAACCTAATATGAAATATATATATATATATATAATATATATATATATATATATATTATATATTATATATTATATATATATATATATATAAGTACTATATACGAATATAAATATATATATAAATATATATACATATATATAATATATGTATATAACATAATATGCATATATAAAAATGATATATGCATATATATTATACATATATCGGTGGGTGCTTCCTGCGCAAGGTGATTTGAGCGCTGGTGTGGTAGCATAGATAGTGTTAAGTGCTTGCAGGCCTTCTCGGCTTGAGCTGCCACATTGGATATGCCTAGTGGGAAAAAGAGAGCAGCTTTGTATAAGTCAGTCCTGCCAGAATCACAGCCTCTCTTTCATCAAGACTTCTGCAGTGCCTACCTCGGGCCACCCATGGGTAAACTGGGCACTTGCAATCCCAGGCTAAACTGTGGGGGATCTGGGAGCAGCAGGAGGCCCCAAAGGTATGGAGCTATGGCCCACCGGCATGTGGACACATCCTGGCTCCATACCAACTCCTGCCCACTAGCCACCCTGGGGTAATTGCGTGGCTCGTGGGAGGTGAGGCCTTGCCAGTCCTACTCCCCCCAGATAACTTTCCGGCCAACTGCAAAAGAAATGGATTAGCTTGGGGGAGGGGTGCAGTCCCTCCACACAGCAAAGCAAGGCGAGCTGGGTCCCGTTGGTCCGATCGGTTCTCCTTCTTCGGGACTATGAAAATGAGGATCTCTGGCTCCTGGTACTTAGTGCTCCAAACCAAATTGCTGGAAATGGTATTGCGATACAGGTACAGGTGACCAAGGAGATCGACCACATTCCTGTTAGCATGCAATGGAGGATCCTCTGGAACTGTAGAGTTTTACCAGAGTGTCAAGGTACTGTGCACTGATCATAGGTGTTGTGTTTACCTTACGGGCCACTTCAAAAACTCCCCGTCCTCCAGTTGGCGACTCTAGGGTTTCACTTGGACAAAGGGAGGAGTGTGGCGTGGGTTCACCATGGCAGTCTCTGAATGATTCACAGAACTTGACAACCTTGATGGACCCAGCTGCTCTGTGGGAGTTCTTCAAGTGTGAAACACTCAAAGCAGCCCAGGAGTCCATTGGCGTAAGCTCAAGGGCAAGGCAGAAATCTATATCCCTGGAAACATTGGAGGCCACTGAAGTGTGTCACATGGCTTGGCTGAATGGCAACCAGGTCTTGCATCGCTCTTTGGTGAGTAGGGCTCGGACACTGATGAAAAGGGACAAGGAACAGTTCATCAGGAATCTTGCTGAGGAGGTTGAAGGTCATTTCTTGGTAAATGATCTTCGTCCTGCCTACCAAGCCCTGAGAAAGCTGAACTCTAAGCCCTCCTCACAGATGAATGCAGTCCACTCAGTGGATGGACAGATCATCTCAGATCATGTTGGGGTTCGTGAACATTGGGCTGATTATTTTGAGCAGTTATACCATGTAGACCCTCCAACAGTTAGCTTGGATGCAAAGTGTTATCACAATACCTGTGCCCGACCCACCCATCAGTGAGGAGCCTCTTACCCTAACGGAAATTAGGATGGCGATTTCGAAGCTGAAGTGTGGGAGAGCCGCAAGCATATGTGATATCCCTGCTGAACTTTTTAAGACTGGGGGTGAACCTATGGCTTGCATACAGTCTTGACTGCCATCTGGCAGTCTGGTACCATTTCGCCTGACCTGTTGAGGGGTATGGTCATCCCTCTCTGAAAGGGGAAAGGGGATCGTTGGGACTGTAGCAACTACTGTGGTATTACACTACTCAGCATACCAGGCAAAGTTTTTGCCCACATTCTTCTGAAATGGATCCGCCAACAACTACTAAGGCACCAGAGACCGGAGCAGTCTAGATTCACTTCTGGCAAGTCCACAATAGACTGACTATTAGTGCTATGAGTAATTGTGGAACGTCGTTGTGAGTTTGGTCGCGGGTTGCTTGCAGCCCACATCGCCCTCAAGAAGGCGTTTGACTCGGTGCATCGGGAATCACTACGGGAGATCCTGAAACTCAGGGGAATTCCGACACAGATCATTGGCCTTATAGCAAGCCTATATGCCGGTATTGAAAATGCTGTAAAGTGTGGTGGAGGCCTGTCAAACTTCTTCCCTGTTAATTCAGGGGTGAGGCAAGGCTGTGTCCTTGCACCAACACATTTCAACACATGCATGGACTGGATAATGGGCAGAGCTACTAGCCAAATTCAGTGTGGAGCAAAACTGGGCAATATCAAGATCTCAGACCTTGACTTTGCCGATGATGTTGCTATCCTATCTGAGTCCTTGGAGTTAATGCTGGTGGCTCTTGATGCATTTAGCAATGAGGCAATGCCCTTAGACCTAGAGGTCTCCTGGTCCAAGACCAAGATTCAAGATTTTGGGGGTCCGCTTGGGGAACCCATTCAGTCGAACCATGCTTAAGGTGAGGACGTTGAAGTCACACAGAGTTTTACATACCTTGGTACCCATAGTCCAATCTCTGGCTGTCAGCTAGAAGTCAGCAGACGGATTGGTTTGGCAACAGGAGTCATGAACTCGATCAGCAAGAGCATTTGGAGATGTCGGTACCTATGCAGAAGGACCAAGCTATGTGCCAGTGTCTCTATGGAAGCAAAACCTGGAAGCTATCTAGTGCCTTGGAGTCTCGTCTTGACGCCTTTTGTAACAAGTCCTTTGCCGGATCATGGGATATAATTGGCAGGATCCATGTGTTCAAACCGATGGCTACACCGTGAGACTGCCATGGGACCTGTTACTTACATAATCCGGGATTGCCAACTCAGGCTATATGGGCACCTAGCTCGTTTCCTTGTAGATGACCCTACCCATCAGGTTATCTCTTTGCGAGACAACCCTGGGTGAAGGAGGCCTGAGGGACGACTCAGAGGAGCAGCTCGACGAGATCTGTCGCGAGGAATTAGAGATGGGCCGAGGGCCTGCCTGGAGACTCGCCTCGAAGGACCCTCGTTATTGGGAAGAGAACGGTGAATGCGGCCATGCGCCCCCGTCGGCGCTAGCCCCCTTTATGATGTGATGATACACACAAAACACACACACACATACACACATATATATATATATATATTTTATATATATAATAATATTATATATTATATAATATTATATATATATATATATTTTGTATAATATATTACATATATATTATGTATATATATACATATATATGTATGATATATATGTACATATATATATGTATATACACACCCCACACACACACACACACTATATATATAATATACACATCATACAGACACATAGGCACAACATCATACATATATACACAGTGTATATATTATATATATATATATATATATATATATATATATTATATATATGTATAATTATATAATATATATATATAATATATATATATATAATATATATATATGCGTATATTGTATATATGTTTATGTGGTGTGTGTGTGTGTGTGTGTGTGTGTGTGTGTGCATGCATTCACACATACACCCAAACAAATATATATGTTATATATACATGTATCATATATATATATATACATATATACATACATACATATATAATATATATATATATAATATATATATATATATTATATATATATATAAAATATATATAATATATACACGACAGGTGTATATACACACAGATATGTATATACATATATATATACACAGGTGTATATACACAGATATGTGTGTGTGTATGTGTATATATATATAATAATTATATATTAATTATATATATATATATATATATATATAATATATATATATATATATATTATATCTATATATGAATGTTAACACTCTACCGTGCTGATACTATGGTAGATGACCCAAAATGCAAAAATAGATTTATTGAAATGAGACTACAGTTTCAAAACCCACCTGGATTCCTCTTCAGGTCTAAAGGGGAAAAGGGGAGAAGAGGGGGTAGAAAAGGGAGAGAGGAGAGGCAAGTCGTAACATGGGGCAGGTGGGACAGACGAACGGAAGAAAGGAGGTCAGGTCAAGTCGGAGGATCGGGCAGACTGTGCGCCGGGCATGAGGGAGAAGGCGGAGGATGTGGGAAGCGAGGACTCTATCAGCAGGAAAAAAGCCACTGTTCAGGTTGAAATTAGGCAGCAGCTTTATTAAGAAGGACTTCACCTGTCTGCGGGCGTGGACATCAGGGGAAGGAAAGACAATTCGCGCCGCTGACCAGTCCATGTGATGACCTGTGTCCCACTGATGGAAGAAGAGGGTGTTGTTGTTGTGTCCCCTCAATATACATACATACATATACATATATATAAATATACATATATATGTGCATATAATATATATATTATTATTATATGGGTGCTTCACGCGCATGGTGATGTGAAGCGATGGTGTGGTAGCCTAGATAGTGTTAAGTGCTTGCATGCCTTCTCGCTTGCAGCTTCCACCCTGGCTAGCCCAGTGCGAAAAAGGGAGCAGCTTCGGGCATAAGTCCCCCCTCCCGGTCACAGCCTCTCCATCATCAGACTTTGCAGTGCCTCCTGGCCACCCATGGGTAACTGGGTACCTTGCGGTCCCAGGCAAAATCTGTGGGGGATCTCGGAACAGCAGGAGGCCCCAGAGGTACGGAGTTATGGCCCACCGGCGTGTGGACTCGGGTGGTCACGTGTAATGGGGCGGCTCGGGGGAGGTGGGCCTTGCCAGTCCTCCTCCCCCCAGAATGACCCTCTGGCAACGTCCTGTATAAAGGAAATGCTGTCCCTCCCCCAGCAAGTAAGGCGGGCTGTGGTCCCGCTGGGAGGGAAAGGGTCGGGGTGCAGGATTGGAACGAGAGTTACTCGTCCCACCTGCACCCCGGCAGGCGCCAAACCAACATGAAGCTTGGGGGGGAAGCCCTCGGGAACCCCACAGGTGGATAGGCGGTCCAACAGCCTCCCGCCCCCCTTTTATTTGGGGCTGTTTTTGGCGGGGGCCCGGCAGAGGTGGCGTTACACCCGGAGGACCCCGAGGCTTAAATCTCAGGCGTGCTTTCGGGTAGGCACTTGGAACACCCGGGTCCTTGCGGCAGGATAGCGGTTACCTCTGCTATCGCGGGAATTGAAGCGCGGGGAGTTGAGGTGGCTCCCCTCTCTGGGGTTTGAGAAGACCGGGTAGCGGCACGTTTCAGTGTGGGTGGTTACACCTACTATGGTCGGGCCGCAGCGATGGTCACCACCTCCAGGGTGTAGCCATAGCCATCTCCAGTCGACTTCAGCCTGCGGTAGTCGAGGTGACACCGGTTGATGAGCGTATCATGGCTTTGAGACTGAAGCATGCTTTTGGCTTCTTGTCTCTTATTGCTGTATACGCTCCTACCGATGTATATAAAACCAATGTGAAAGAGGCGTTCTACGCCAAACTCGCATCTGTGGCGACGATTGCCCCCGGGAGACATTCGCATGTTCTGGGCTACTTCAATGCGGTATCCGGCTGTGACAAGCTGGCTCGAGATGTCGCGCCCCCATGGCTCGGGAGCTGATCCCGCAGCGAGAACAGCTTCGTTTTCTGGGAATTTGCTAGGTCCCAGAAAATGGGATCTCTGGCTCCTGGTACCAGCGCTCCAACCCGCATCGCTTGGATGCAAGCGATGTCGCAGTGCCTTGCCGGACACACCCCTCAGTGAGGAACCCCCCTACCCTAACGAGTTAGGCTGGCGATTTTCCAAGCTGAATAGTGGGAAAGCTGCAGGCATATGTGATATCCCTGCTGAACTGCTAAAGGCTGGGGTGAAAATATGGCTCGGGGCCCGCACAAAAGTCCTGACTGCCATTTTGGCAGTCTGGTAAACCCTTCCCCCCGACCTGCTGAGGGGCGTGATCATTCCTCTCTGGAAAGGGGAAAAGGGGGGCGATGGGACTGTAGCAACTACCGGGGGGCATTAACTGCTCAGCATACCAGGCAAGGTTCTCGCCCCCATTCTTCTGAAATGGATCCGCAAACCCCCTACTAGGCACCAGAGACCGGAGCAGTCTGGATTTTCTCCTGGCAAGTCCACAAAAGACCGTAAACTAGCGCATCGAGTAATTGCGGAACGCCGTCGTGAGTTATGGCGTGGGTTGCTCGCAGCCAACATCGACCTCAAGAAGGCGTTTGACTCGGTGCATCGGGAATCGCTATGGGAGATCCTGAGGCACAGGGGAATTCCGACACAAAATTATGGGCCCGATAGCAAGCCTCTATACTGGTACTGAAAGTGCTGTAAAGTGTGGGGGGGGGTATGTCGAACTTCTTCCCTGTTAATTCAGGGGTGAGGCAAGGCTGTGTCCTTGCACCCACACTTTTCAACATTTTATGGACTGGATAATGGGCAGACTACTAGCCAAAGTCAGTGCGGAGCACCCCTAGGGAAAATTAAGGTCTCGGAAACCCTTTACTTTGCCGACGATGTTGCCATCCTATCTGAGTCCTTGGAGTCACTTGTGGCGGGTCTTGATTTCATTTAACAATGGGGCAAAGCCCTAGCCTAGAGGTCTCCTGGACCAAGACTAAGATTCAGGACTTTGGGCCGTTAGGGGAGCCCGTTCAGTCGATCCATGCTGCGGCGAGGACGTTTGAGTCACAGAAAGTTTTTTCATACCTTGGTAGCGTAGTCCATAAACTCTGGGTTGTCAGACCAGGAAGTCAGTAGACGGATTGGTCTGGCAACAGGAGCCATGAACTCGATCAACAAGAGCGTTTGGAGATGTCGGTACCTATGCAAAAGGACCAAGCTGCGTGTCTTCAAGGCCTTGATACTATGGAAGCGAAACCCGGACGCTATCCAGGGGCCTTGGAGTCTCGCCTTGATGCCTTTTGTAACAATCCCTTCGGGCCCGGATCATGAGGTACAGTTGGCAGGACCACGTGTCCAACCGGCGGTTACACCGTGAGACTGGCATGGGACCTGTTACTTGCATAATCCGGGATCGCCAACTCAGGCTATATGGCCACTAGCTCGCCTCCCTATGGACAACCCTGCCCATCAGGTTGTCTCTCTGCGAGACAACCCTGGGTGGAGGAGACCTGGGGGGACGTCCTAGGAGATCATGGCGTGGGCAGCTCGACGAGACCTGTCGCGAGGAATTAGAAATGGGCCGTGTGCCTGCCTGGAGACTCGCCTCGAGGGATCCTCGTGGCTGGAAGCGAAGGGTGGTGCGGCCATGCGCCCCCGTCGGCGTTAGCCTCTTTATGATAAAGATGATTATATATATATATATATATATATATATATATATATATATATATATATATGTGTGTGGTGTGTGTGTGTGTGTGTGTGTGTGGACGTGTACGTACGTCTGTATATATATTTATATATATGCATATGTGTGTGTGTATATATATATATATGTATATATACTATATTAAAATATATATATATATATATATATATATATATATATATATTTTATATATAATATAGTAAATGCCAATCCGGAAGTGACTTGGGAGAGTAAACACTCCGGGTAAGCACACCATGACCTTGAGAACGAACAAAATTTCCGGGAATAGCTATGCATAACCTTGAGGATGACGTAACACATTCCGCGGATTAGCACAGCCATGACCTTGAGGAATGACTGAGAGACGAAAACCCCTCCCGGATATGGCTATACCATAAACCCTGAGGATGCGTAACACACTCCCGATATGGAAAACCAAATAACCATGAGATAG
>NW_023659774.1:48492-55992 GCF_015228065.2 Penaeus monodon | reverse complement strand
AGCAAGCAAGGCGAGCTGTGGGTCCCGTTGGGAAGGCAAATATCAGGGCGCAGGATGGGAACGAGAGTTACTTGTCCCGCCTGCGCCACGGCAGGCACAAACCTGGCATGAAGCTTGTGGGTCAAAGCCCTTGGGAACCCTACAGGCGGACGGGGGTCCCAAAGCCCGCCGACCCCTTTTATTTGGAGCAGTGTCGGCGGGAGCGGCAGAAGTGGCGTGCACCTGGAATGATCGCCCGGGGCTTAACCTCAGGCGAGCCATCTGGATAGGTAACTTGGAACATCCGGTGCTTACGGCAGGATGAGCGGTTACCTCTGCTATCGAGGGAATTGGAGCAATTGGGAGTTGAGGTGGCTGCCCTCTCGGAGGTGAGAAGACCTAGCAGCGGCACGATCGGTCTCCTTCTGCGGGACTATGCTAGGTCCCAGAAAATGAGGATCTCTGGCTCCTGGTACTAGTGCTCCAATCCAAATTGCTGGAAATGGTATTGCGATACAGGTACAGGTGACCAAGGAGATCGACCACATTCCTGTTAGCATGCAATGGAGGATCCTCTGGAACTGTAGAGTTTACCAGAGTGTCAAGGTCTGTGGCACTGATCATAGGCTGGTTGTGATTACCTTACGGGTCCACTTCAAAACTCCCCGTCCCTCCAGTGGCGACTCTAAGGTGTTTCACTTGGACAAAGGGGGGGGGGGAGGGGCTGTTGGCCCGTGGGGGTTCCCATGGCCCCCGGGCCCTTGGAACTAAAAAATAAACCCAGGACACTGACAACCTAAATGGAACCGGGTTTGCATCGTTGGGATTTCTCAATGTAAAAAACCAAGGCAGCATCAGATCCTAGGGTTGAAGCTTCTTAAGATCTAGGGCCGCAACTAACCCTGGAAACAATTAAGGCCCCCTAAGTGTGAGTCCATGGCTGGATGGACGGGATCATCTCAGATCATGTTGGGGTTATCACAATACCTGTGCCCGACCCACCCATCAGTGAGGAGCCTCTTAACCTAACGGAAATTAGGATGGCGATTTCGAAGCTGAAGTGTGGGAGAGCCGCAAGCATATGTGATATCCCTGCTGAACTTTTTAAGACTGGGGGTGAACCATGGCTTGCATACAGTCCTTGAATGCCATTGGCAGTCTGGTACCATTCCCCTGACCTGTTGAGGGGTATGGTCCATCCCTCTCTGAAAGGGGAAAGGGGATCGTTGGGACTGTAGCAACTACTGTGGGATTCACTACTCGCATACCAGGCAAAGTTTTTGCCCACTTTTTTGAAATGGATCCGCCAACAACTACTAAAGGCACCAGAGAACGGAGCAGTCTAGATTCACTTCTGGCAAGTCCACAATAGACTGACTATTAGTGCTATGAGTAATTGTGGAACGTCGTTGTGAGTTTGGTCACGGGTTGCTTGCAGCCCACATCGCCCTCAAGAAGGCGTTTGACTCGGTGCATCGGGAATCACTACGGGAGATCCTGAAACTCAGGGGAATTCCGACACAGATCATTGGCCTTATAGAAGCCTATATGCCGGTATTGAAAATGCTGTAAAGTGTGGTGGAGGCCTGTCAAACTTCTTCCCTGTTAATTCAGGGTGGGCAAGGCTGTGTCCTTCACCAAACATTTCAACACATGCATGGACTGGATAATGGCAGAGCTACTAGCCAAAATTTAGTGTGGGGGCAAAACTGGGCAATATCAAGATCTCAGACCTTGACTTTGCCGATGATGTTGCCATCCTATCTGAGTCATGGAGTTAATGTGGTGGCTCTTGATGCATTAGCAATGAGGCAATGCCCCTTAGACCTAGAGGTCTCCTGGTCCAAGACCAAGATTCAAGATTTTGGGGGTCCGCTTGGGGAACCCATTCAGTCGAACCATGCTTAAGGTGAGGAAGTTGAAGTCACACAGAGTTTTACATACCTTGGTAGCGTAGTCCATATCTCTGGGCTGTCAGCCTAAGAAGTCAGCAGACGGATTGGTTTGGCAACAGGAGTCATGAACTTGATCAACAAGAGCATTTGGAGATGTCGGTACCTATGCAGAAGGACCAAGCTATGTGCCAGTGTCTCTATGGAAGCAAAACCTGGAAGCTATCTAGTGCCTTGGAGTCTCGTCTTGACGCCTTTTGTAACAAGTCTCTTTGCCGGATCATGGGATATAATTGGCAGGATCATGTGTTCAACCGATGGCTACACCGTGAGACTGCCATGGGACCTGTTACTTACATAACCACAGTCCTGACTGCCATTTGGCAGTCTGGTACCATTCCCCCTGACCTGCTGAGGGGCGTGGTCATCCCTCTCTGGAAGGGAAAGGGGTCGATGGGATTGTAGCAACTACCGTGGCATTACACTGCTCAGCATTAACCAGGCAAGGTTTTCGCCCACATTCTTCTGAAAAAAGGGTCCGCAACACCTACTGAGGCATCAGAGACCGGAGCAGTCTGGAAATTTTCTCCTGGCAAGTCCACAATAGACTGTATACTAGCGCTTCGAGTAATTGTGGAACGCCGTCTGAGTTTGGGCCCTGGGTTGCTGCAGCCTACACGACCTCAAGAAGGCGTTTGACTCGGTGCATCGGGAATCGCTATGGGAAAATCCCGAGGCTCAGGGAATTCCGACAAAGATTATTGGCCTGATAGCAAGCCTCTATACTCGGGACTGAAAGTGTTTTAAAGTGTGGTGGGGGTATGTGAACTTCTTCCCTGTTAATTCAGGGGTGAGGCAAAGGGGGTGTCCTTGACCAACACTTTTCAACACTTGTATGGACTGGATAATGGGCAGAGCTACTAGCCAAAGTCAGTGCGGAGCAACACTAGGAATATTAAGGTCTCAGACCTTGACTTTGCCAACGATGTTGCCATCCTATCTGAGTCCTTGGAGTCACTTGTGGCGGCTCTTGATGCATTTTGCAATTTAGGCAAAGCCCTAGGCCTAGAGGTTCCTGGACCAAGACCAAAGATTCAGGACTTTGGGGGCCTGTTAGGGGAAACCGTTCAGTCGATCCATGCTTGCGGTGAGGAGTTTGAAGTAAAAGAAAGTTTTACATACCTTGGTAGCGTAGTCCATATCTCTGGGTTGTCAGACCAGGAAGTCATAGGACGGATTTGGGCTGGCAACAGGAGCCAATGAACTCGATCAACAAGAGCTTTGGAGATGTCGGGTACCCATGCAGAAGGACCAAGCTGGTGTCTTCAGGCCTTGATATTTCCGTTTTGCTCTATGGAAAACAAAAAACCCGGACGCTATTTCCCGTGCCTTGGAGTCTCGCCTTGATGCCTTTTGCTGGATCATGAGGTATAGTTGGCAGGACCACGTTTTCCAACCGGCGGTTACACCGTGAGAATGGCATGGACCCGTTACTTGCATAATCCGGGATCGCCAACTCAGACTATAGGCCACCTAGCTCGCCTCCCTATGGACAACCCTGCCCATCAGGTGTTCTCTCTGCGAGAAACCCTGGTGGAGGAGACCTGTGGGACGTCCTAGGAGATCATGGCTTTGGGCAGCTCGACGAGACCTGTCGAGAGAATTAGAGATGGGCCGTGTGCCGCCTGGAGACTCGCCTCGAGGGATCCTCGTGGCTGGAGCGAAGGGTGGATGCGGCCATGCGCCCCGTCGGCGTTAGCCCCTTGGGTGATGATGATGATAATATATATATATTTTATATATATATATATATATAATATATATATTAAAATGTTTGTGTGTGGGGTGTTGTGTGTGTGTGTGTGTGTGTGTGTGTGTGTGTGTGCAGTACGTCTGTATATATGTTATATATATATGCATATATATATTGTTTATACATATATTCATTGTATATATACACCTGTATATATTCACACACACACACACACACACACACACATATACATATAGTGTGCGTCTGCGAGCGCGGGTGTGTGTATGTGTGCTAATATATATAAGTATGTCTGTGGATGTATATGCGTGTTTGTGTGTGTATGTGTGTGCATATATATATAGGTGTGTGGTGTGTGGTGTGTGTGGTGTGTGTGTGTGTGTGTGTGTGTGTGTGTGTGTGTGTGTGTGTGTGTGTTAATATATATAGGTGTGTGGTGTGTCTTTGTGTGTGTATGTATGTTTGAATAAATATAGGTGTAGATGTGAGTTTGCCTGTGAGAAATTATATATATATAATATATATATATATATATATATATATATATATATATATATTTATTCATTTATATAAGTATACCAGTAGGGAAATATATTGACACAAGTACATATTTACAGCATTAATTATGATTTAGAATCGTGTGGTTATTACAGGCTCTTGGCGCAGTGAAAATCAATCACTCCATGGACACATTTCAAAACACATAGGTGACCGACAGACAAAGACAGAGAAAAGGAGGCAGAAAGGAGAGATAAAGAGAAAGTGAAGAGAAAAAAGAGACAGAGAGAGAGAGGGGGGGGGAGTGAGAGAGGGGGAGAAAGAGAAAAAGAAAGTGAGAGATATAGAAAGGGGAGAATACAGAAAGAGAAAAATCGACAGACAGACAGAGAAGTAAAGAAAGAATGGGAGAGTTTTAATTATAATTCAGTTTTATTCCATTTGTTACAGCGGATATTCCAGGTGTGATATGCTATTTTATTTTGCTTCTAAATGACCTGCTGTGTGCAAGGAATGGCCGGGGTTACCATCCACTGGCGGCGAAGGATTTGGATGCAGGTCAGCAAGACTGCTAGACGAGATCGCTACCGCTGCACCATACAGCACACAACATACACACGCACAGAGAGAGAGAGAGAGAGAGAGAGAGAGAGAGAGAGAGAGGAGAGAGAGAGAGAGAGAGAGAGAGAGAGGAAGAGAGAGAGAGAGAGAGAGAGAGAGAGAGAGAGAGAGAGGGAAGGAGAGAAAGAGAGAGAAAGGAGGGAGAAAGGAAGAGAGAGATATATAGAGAGAGAAAAAGAAAAAGAGAGAAAGAGAAAGAGAGAGAGAGAGACGGACCAACGCACATACGAGCGTGAGAAAGAGTGCTAGAGAGAGAATATATTTATTTGATGCAACAGTATATTCGAGGCTGTGCATTGCACGTGGTTTCACTCAGTATCATTTAAGCAAAGCAGGTAAACCTAGCACGGGATGGAAACAGTAGCCAGCGCTCAAACTTTGATGCGAATGGCACTGCAGGAGAGAGCAACACTGCCGTCCACGATGCCGAGGAAAGCAGCCTGTCGACAGCGAGACATGCTGAATTACAACAGGCAAATGCAATGAAACACATACACAAGTACAGCCTGTGGTTACCACAGGCTCTTGCCGCGGCGAAAATCAATCACTTCGTGGACACATTTCAAAACAGTCACCATCACCTTGGCAGTTGCCACTTTAACCTCGCTCATTTCCACGTTAAAGTTACTTTTATCCACAAAATTTCTGCAAAGGTATCCAAGATTCACTGTCCAATAACCACAAACCTCTTACCACAGTAGAAAAGATGAAATGAGGCTTGTGTGGAAATGCACGGAGTGTATTGATAGAAATAAAGAAATATCAATTTCGTTGGGAGTAAATCAATAAATACTTCATTCTTCTCATGTGGTTCTCATGCAGTACATCCAATACCTTCAAGAGAAAGGGGTAACGCAAGAATATGGCGGGAAATATCTAACCAGCACCTGAGTTTTAACTGAATTTTCAGTTCTAATTACGGATGAATAATCATTATCAGTAACAACCTTAACGTTTACTTACCTGGAGAAATGGCGTATTTATTCCTTCAGAATAAATAAACGAGAAGCTTGCGCGTCTGAAATGATGCCATTCAAATCAGAGCAGGCAACACACACCTTTGAACCTTGAATCGTTCTCTCACGCAGACCAGTAACTCTGTCTCTTTTCGCGCATGACTGAAAGAGTCTGAAGTGTCACTAGTGCCTTGGTCACAGGATACTGGCAGACTGGGAGAGGTATCGTGCAAGCGGTGGCCAGGGGAGGGTGAACGCATACAGGAATGACACAAGTACAAGTCCTTAGTACCTCTATTGATTATGGGAAAACTACCAGAGTGTGCGTGCTTTTTATTGTTATTTATTTTCTGTATTTTTTTTTATTCTGCAATACTAATCATTTTCCCATAAATATCAACAAAATATCACATTCCCACATGTGCAATGGACACCTCCATTGAACAAAAAATCGTGTTCAAGGAAGCTTTCCGGAAATGGTTCCAGATGTCAGACCTATCCACATATCTGTGCATAATTTATTACACAGAGTCAGTATTCCTTAGTGGCCTTGAGAAGCATAGGAAATGAAATTTTATAGTTTCATGAGGGTAACTGCTAAATGTCAATTATAATATGAGTGTGTGTGTGTTTGTGTGTGTGTGTGTGTGTGTGTGTGTGTGTGTGTGTGTTGTGTGTCTGTGTAAAATAATATCAGTAATAATAATAATGATAATAATAATTAGTAGTAGTAGTATCTAATCTAACCTAACCTAACTAAACCTAATCTAATCAAGCCAACGAAAGTTAATCTAACAAACATAACCTAACCAAACCTAATATAACCTAATGTAGACTAAAGATAATGTAACTAAGCGTAAACTTGCTTGACCAAACGATACCTAACCAAACGTACCCTAACTAAATTACCGTTAACCTTCAGTGGCCTAACATATCCTTATCTAACTTATCTTAACCCAACTTAACCTAACATAAATAGCATATTCTAGCAAACGCCATCTAACCTCCCTAACCTAATCAAAATTACCCTAACATAACTAAACCTAATTTAACCTAACCTAATATAATCGCAAATACATACACATGAATACATGCAGAAACAAATAGACACACACACACACACACATGCAAACACACGTACATAAACACACGTTCACACTCAGGGAGACATACACATATACAGACTCGCATTAGCATACATACACACAGTTACACATGCACACATATGCACACACAGGCACACACATTCACATAAACATGCAGATGCACACATATGCACTCACAGGCACACACAGACACAAGCACAAGCACACGCACACTATACACACACATATAAAAGATTCGCACACATATATAGACACACCGACACACACATGCACACATAAGTATGCACGCACATGCGCACATATACATACATACATATGCAAACAAGCTAACACACCTACACACACAAAATGCACATACACACAAACACTCATCCTCACACAGATAAACATAATGGAGGGGAGCTCAGACTCGAAGAATTCCATGAACAGGTTTGTCAGAACTGGAGAGAAGGGAGAGCCCGTGGCAACACCGAACGTCTGAGAGTAGAAGCGACCTTCAAAGGAAAAGAAATTAGACTCCACACACAGACGAATCAGCTGGAGGAAGACGTCGGTGGGCAGAAGGAGACGAGGATCATCAGCAGGGAGCCTCCTCTGAAGGAAAGCGAGGAAATCATCAAGCGGGACCTTGGTTAACAGGGAGCAACATCCAAGTCATCAGATCGCCGGTAGCAAGG
>NW_023659774.1:26036-48392 GCF_015228065.2 Penaeus monodon | reverse complement strand
TATGGGTTTTTTTTTGGGGTGTTTCCTGCCAAGGTATTGAAGGTGGTGTGGTACCCTAGATGTGTTAAGTGCTTGCATGCCTTCTCGCTTGCAGCTGCCCCCATTGGTAGCCTAGTGGGAAAAGGAAACAGCTTTGCATAAGTCACTCCTGCCAGATCACAGCCCCCTTCTGTATCAAGACTTCTGCAGTGCCTCCTCGTGGCCACCCATGGGTAACTGGGCACCTTGCAATCCCAGGCTAAACTGTGGGGGATCTGGGAGCAGCAGGAGGCCCCAAAGGTATGGAGCTATGGCCCACCGGCATGTGGACACATCCTGGCTCCATACCAACTCCTGCCCCCTAGCCACCCTGGGGTAATTGCGTGGCTCGGGGGAGGTGAGCCTTGCCAGTCCTCCTCCCCCCAGATAACTCTCCGGCACTGCAAAAAAATGGTATGTTGGGGGAGGGGTGCAGTCCCTCTCACCCAGCAAGCAAGGCGAGCTGTGGGTCCCGTTGGTCACGATCGGTCTCCTTCTTCGGGACTATGAAAATGAGGATCTCTGGCTCCTGGTACTAGTGCTCCAAACCAAATTGCTGGAAATGGTATTGCGATACAGGTACAGGTGACCAAGGAGATCGACCACATTCCTGTTAGCATGCAATGGAGGATCCTCTGGAAAACTTAGAGTTTACCAGGTGTTCAAGGTCTGTGGCCTAATCATAGGCTGGTGTGATTACCTTACGGGTCCACTTCAAAACTCCCCGTCCCTCCAGTGGCGAACTCTAAGGTGTTTCACTTGGACAAAGGGAGGAGTGTGGCCGTGGGTTCACCATGGCAGTCTCTGACTGATTCACAGAACTTGACAACCTGATGGACCCAGCTGCTCTGTGGGAGTTCTTCAAGTGTGAAACACTCAAAGCAGCCCAGGAGTCCATTGGCGTAAGCTCAAGGGCAAGGCAGAAATCTATATCCCTGGAAACATTGGAGGCCACTGAAGTGTGTCACATGGCTTGGCTGAATGGCAACCAGGTCTTGCATCGCTCTTTGGTGAGTAGGGCTCGGACACTGATGAAAAGGGACAAGGAACAGTTCATCAGGAATCTTGCTGAGGAGGTTGAAGGTCATTTCTTGGTAAATGATCTTCGTCCTGCCTACCAAGCCCTGAGAAAGCTGAACTCTAAGCCCTCCTCACAGATGAATGCAGTCCACTCAGTGGATGGACAGATCATCTCAGATTCATGTTAGGGTTCGTGAACATTGGGCCCGATTATTTTTGGGGGAGTATAACCCTGTAGACCCCAACAGTTAGCTTTGGGTGCAAAGTGTTTATCACAATACCTGTGCCCGACCCACCACAGTGAGGAGCCTCTTACCCCAACGAAATTAGGATGGCGATTTCGAAGCTGAAGTGTGGGAGAGCCAAACATATGTGATAAACCCTGCTGAACTTTTTAAGACTGGGGTGAACCTATGGCTTGCATTTCAGTCTTGACTGCCATCTGGCAGTTGGTACCATTTCGCCTGACCTGTTGAGGGGTATGGTCATCCCTCTCTGAAAGGGGGGAAAGGGGGTCGTTGGGACTGTAGCAACTACTGTGGTATTACACTACTCGCATACAGGCAAAGTTTTTGCCCCCATTCTTCTGAAATGGATCCCCCAACACTACAAGGCACCAGAGACCGGAGCAGTCTAGATTCACTTCTGGCAAGTCCACAATAGACTGTCTATTAGTGCTATGAGTAATTGTGGAACGTCGTTTGTGAGTTTGGTCGCGGGTTGCTTGCAGCCCACATCGCCCTCAAGAAGGCGTTTGACTCGGTGCAATCGGGAATCACTACGGGAGATCCTGAAACTCAGGGGAATTCCACACAGATCATTGGCCTTATAGCAAGCCTATATGCCGGTATTGAAAATGCTGTAAAGTGTGGTGGAGGCCTGTCAACTTCTTCCCTGTTAATTTCAGGGGTGAGGCAAGGCTGTGTCCTTGCACCAACACATTTCAACACTTCTGGACTGGATATGGCAAGCTACTAGCCAAATTCAGTGTGGAGCCCAAACCTGGGCAATATCAAGATCTCAGACCTTTACTTTGCCCGTGATATGTTGCTATCCTTTTGAGTCCTTGGATTAATGCTGTGGCTCTTGATGCATTTAGCAATGAGGCAAGGCAATGCCTTAGACTAGAGGTCTCCTGTCCCAAGACCAAGATTCACGATTTGGGGGTCCGCTTGGGGACCCATCTCATCGAACCATGCTTAAGGGGAGACATGAAGTCACACAGAGTTTTACTACCTTGGTAGCGTAGTCCATTCTCTGGGCTGTCAGCCTAAGAAGTCAGCAGACGGATTGGTTTGGCAACAGGGTCCATGACTAGATCACAAGAGCATTTGGAGATGTCGGTACCTCTGCAGAAGGACCCGCTCTGTGCCAGTGTCCTCTATGGAAGCAAAACCCTGGAAGCTATCTAGTGCCTTTGGAGTCCGTCCTTGACGCCTTTTGTAAACAGTCTCTTTGCCGATGCATGGGATATAATTTTTGGCGGATCATGTGTTTCAAGCGATGGGCTACAGACCGTGAGACTGCCCTGGGAACTGTTATCTTACATGAATCCGGTGATTAGCCCAACATTCAGGCTATATGGCACCTAGCTCGTTTCCTTTAGATGACCCTCCCATCATATCTTATCTCTTTGCGGACCACCCTGGGATGAAAGGAGGTCACTGAGTGGACGACTCAGAGGATCGCGGACTCGTACGAGATCATGTCAGCGTAGGAAAATAGAGTATTGGACCGAGGCCTCCTGAGAACTCGTCCTCCGATAGTGAACCCTCGTCAAGGGTTGGCATAGAGAACGGTGAACTGCGTGGTCAGCCCCCATGTACGCGTTAGCCCCTTGATGATGATACCACACCACACCAGTCACACACACATACACACCCACATATATATATATATTATATATATATAGATATTAATATATATATATATATAAATATAATATAGGTTAAACGGTATAGACCTCGCAATTACATGCTTGCAGTGGTTTGATTACTGGTAATTTTTTTACGCTTGACTACTTTTTTCTGATAGTTACACTACGCGTGTGTGTAACACACAAGACATGTTCTAGTTAAATGCGGAGCCGCGCGGAGGTCACGGTCCAGCTCCCGGAGAGAGGGCGGCGCTGACCTTAGTGCGGTGGTAGCTTAGCACGAACTCCCGGTCAAACGAGGTCAGATATAAATGTGACCCTCGGCCCATATCGCTGAGTCGGGTGGTTTTTTTCTTATTTGGGACATTTGGATCCACGTGGAAAAACAGCCACGTGGTCCACTGGTAAATAGAAATGAATTTCCACATCCTGTAACAAGAAATAGAATTATCACACATCTTATATTGCTCGGCCACCCACTCGCGCCTCGCCCTCGATGCGCCTTCAAGGGTGACCTATACTTATCTGTTCGTCTCGTCTCGGTGCTTCGTCCTGGTTCAACTATCGTGGCTGCTCGTTGCCATGGTGTACTCATCCTCCTGTCCCTGGTGTAATCTATCGCCGTATAACCTTCGATTATCCACAACGTCCTCGCAAGTCTCGCACAGGTCCTCCTTGACTTAGATTCGTCTTGCCTCCTCGTAGATCCTGGGCCCAGGCTAACTCGCGGCGTCCTCGTCCACAATACGATCCTCTACAGATCTTCGTCCAGTTCCTACCCCTCGCGTCACACGTCCTCGTAATCTTCGTCCGATCTACGGGCGTCGGGAAAGGGGCGGCTCTCGGGGATGCTTTACCTGCTCTATTAGACGAGCTCCTGAGTTGACCTATCTGCAGAGCGTCGCCAGGCGTCGCCTATGTCACAGCCACATTCTGGGGCGACTGGTACCTTTTCTGACGAAAATCTTGGTCCGTCGGCCTATGGCGATCTTCGTGACGTCCTTCTCACAGCAATCCTAAGGTCCTCCTTCAGTGCCGTGTGCGGTCGACTGCAATATAAGTCGGGGAAGCCAGATCATACACGTAAGGGCGAAGTAAGAGAAAAAGAAAGGAACAGAGAAGAATGGGGTGGTATTTACCACTAGCCGGTTTTTCATAACAATTTACGGTTTTTAATGTTGTTTTTATAACTTATTTCACGTCTTTTTTTCATTTGGTTTCTTTTATTTTTTCACAAAGGTAAAGAAGAAAATTAAGGGGAGATGTTCATATCGGTACCGCATAGACCTATTTGGAACTACCCACCATCTCTGATGATATGAGAAATAGATAAGGCGACGACATCGTGCGATCCGCGAATCTATTTGAACCATAGTCGTCACACAGATAAGAATAGATGTAACTTGTACTTTATTAACGAACCACTCGTCACGACGGACAAACATTGCGGGCTAATGAGATACATAATAAATCTTTAAACTCCGCACTAGACAGCAACACCTTATTAATGAGAAAGTGTCATGTACCTTTGTCCTGCGTGTGTGAGTAGGTGAAGGTGGTGTGGTATAGCTTTGTGTGAGTGACAGCGTAGGTTAATGAGAAGGGGAAAGGAGTGACCTCACACAGAGAAATGAATCATAACACGAATAGTACACGTTCATCTTACAAAAACTGAGTAAATTAGCAATGCTAGGCTACTTTGAAGATTATTTCAAACTCACATTGAATTCAACATATAATGATATGCGACAGAATGGTACGCATGAATGAGGGTGAACATGAAAAAATATTGCCAATTTTTTTTTCAGGGCAGATCTCTCGGGTCAGAAATCTGAACTGCCGAGGTACATGTCCTAACGTTTGCACGTCAGACTATCAATAAAACTACAATAACGGGGGGATCCTATACCCAAATGCCGTATATTGCGCGAGCGACATTGAGCCAGATATATAATAATCTGCTCTCTTCTGGTAACTGTAAATGGGCGCTCAGCAAAATTCCTCGAAGGTAATATATTTTCACGAATCACACAACGCTTGGGGGGTACCCAAAACATGCAAGCGCTTCAAGAGGGTAGAAAGGTGTGATTAATAGCGAATACGGATTTCTAGCTTAAACCTTAATAAGTCTACATCTAATTAACGACGTAACGCGGGTCACACGCGACTCAAAGCGGAGCCGAACGAAATCAAATACTTCGGTTATGCAACCTTTCTACGAACGCACGGAGCGCAGATCTATTAGCGCGTTTACGCAACCCCGCGGGGCAATATCGGCATATCCTGTGCACTATGCATTGTGGAAGATCCTACGCTATATCCAAATAATACAATTTTGTGACCCTGCTCGCTCTAGCGCCGATAGAACGGGTCCCAAAAAAAGCAATGTACAATGAATATGTTTGGCTTCTCAAATTGAGGACCAAGTGGTCATCGGACCTTACACACGGCCGCCCATACGACCGGAAGAAGAGATAAGTGGAGGTCAGTCAGGTCGGATGTGCGAGGTTTAGGAACGTAGAATAAAAGACATGGTAATCTCGTTGATAAGATAAACATACCACGAGGCGTTAAATTCGTTGCAGATGAAACAATATAAATCTTTTAAAAACGAAGAGCAAAATTAATTAATATACTTAACTAAATGAACGATATTCATGTTTTTTGATCACATCCTCGATCGCACGGAAATGCGATCTGAGTTTAAGAATAGTGAGAACGTGCCATTGTGCCTGTCATGCACCTTTTAAACTCCAACAAAATAACAACGGCTAACACATTGTATTTGGGGCAGAAGGAAGAGGAAAAGAAAATAATAAAGCGGGCCCAAACGGGTACTTTCGTGTTTTTTTCTTAGCCTGTCCTTGAAGCGGTTCGACAGCGGATTTTCTTCGGCGGGTGGTGTGATCCATGTCTTGCATGCTCAAAATGAGCACGGCCCTCGCTGCCACCCAGTTTTAAACGGGTATAGAACCCAATTACATTGGCTTGCACGGGGTATTGATACTGGTATTCGGCCTTGACTCTTTATTTCTCTGTCGAAGTTGACGCCAACGCAGTATACAAACACACAAGCATGTCTAGTTAATAATCGGGCCTGCGCGGAGGGTACCACGGTCCAGCTGCCCGAGAGAGGTCGGAGACTGACCCATAGTGCGGTGGTAAGCTTAGGCACGACTACCCTCGGTCAAACGAGGTCCCGATATAAAATGTGACCTCCGCTCCTCGCTGAGTCGATGGTTATCTTAGTTGGGACATATTGGATCCACGTGTAAACATCCACGTACGGTCCACTGGTAATAAAAGAATAGAATTATCCCCATCCTGTAACAGAAATTAGATTTATCCACATCTTAATAGTTTACTATATATATAGACATATGATATTATGTATATATTATACATATATATTGGATTAATATATATATATGTACATATTATATACATCATATAGACACACACACACACACACTCATATATTTAATACATACCATACATACAACACATAGCCATACATACATACATATATACGACAATGTGTATTAATAGTATATATATAATATATATCATTAATCATTATATATATATATATATATATATATATATATATTTATGTATTTAATATGCGTATATAGTTATATATGTTTATGTGTTGTAGTGTGTGTCGTGTGTGTTGTGTGTGTGTGTGTGTGATGTGTGTTGTGTGTGCTGTGTGTGTGTGTTGTAATGTGTGTGTGTGTGTGTGTGTAGGTGTTGCATACCATCACACCATACACCCAAAAATCTTATATGTATGTATAATACATTATCATATATATATTATGATATATAATATATATATACATATATAATATATATATATATAATAATAATATAATATATATTATATATATATATATATATGTATGATACACTACATGTTCATATATATAATATAACTATATATTAAACTATTATTTATATATATATATATATTTATATTATAGTATATATATATATCTTAATATATATATATATATATATATACTATACATAACATATACATGTCATACTGTATATATATACTATTTATCTATAACTATAATATATATATATAATACTTATATATATATATATATATATGTTACACGGTGTATAACACCAGATTGTTTATATCCTATATTATATCAACAGGGTATATACACAGATCGTGTGTGTGCGTATGTGGTTATATATAGAATAGATATATATTAATATATATAACAAATATATATATATATATATAGTATATAATATATATAACTTATAAATAAAACTATATTATATATATACATCAGATATATTATATATATATATATTATATATCATATATATATACAATACTATATATATAACTATATATATATATATATATAATGTTAACACTCTACCGTGCTGATACTATGATGCTAGATGAGACCCCAATGCAAAAATTAGAATCTTATTTAATTGAGCTACAGTTTCAAAATCCTCTGATTACACGTCTTCAGGTCTCAATGACAGGAAAGGGAGACCGAGGGGAGTAGACAAACGAGAGGGAGGAGAAGGCACTGTCGCAACATGGGGCAGGTGAGATGACAGACGAAGGAAGCAACGGGAGGTCAGTCAAGTCGGAGGATCGCGCAGTACTGTGCGCCGGAGCCATGATGGAGAGAGCGGAGGATACTTGGGAAGCGACAGGACTCTGTCAGCAGGAAAAAAGCCGCTGTTTCAGGTTGAATTAGGCATGTCAGCTTTATTAAGAAGGACTTTCACCTGTCTGCGGCGTGGACCTCAGGGAAGGAAGACAATTCGCGCGCCGCTGACCGTCCATGTGAATGACCTGTGTCCCACTGATGGAGAAAGAGGGGCGTTGTTGGTTGTGTCTCCCTCAATATACACTACTATACAGATATATAAATAGTACATATATATGTGCAGTATAATATAATATTATTTTATATGGGTGCTTCACGGCTGGTGATGTGAAGCGAGGTGTGGTAGCCTAGATTAGTGTTAAGTGCTTCATGCCTTCTCGCTTGCAGCTTTCCACCCCTGGCTACCCAGTGCGAAAAAGGGAGCACTTCTGCATAAGTACTCCCACTATACCCTGTCCAACAGCCTATTTCCATCACAGAATTCTGCAGTGCCAAACTCATCGTGGCCACCCCATGGTAACTGGGTACCTTGCGGTCCCAGAGGCAAATCTGTGGGGGATCTCCTCGGAACGCAGGAGGCACCGAGGTACGGAGTTTATTGGACCCAAAGGCGTGTGACACGCTACTGGCTTCGTACTCCACAATCCTGCCCTCCCTAGCCATCCTGTGGGTTAGGTGCGGCTCGGGGGGGAAGTGTGCCTTGCCAATCATCCTCTCCCCCAGAATGCCCCTCTGGCAACGCCTGTATAAATGGAATGCTGTGGGGGAGGGGTGGTTGTCCCTCCCACCGACAGCAAGTAGGCGGGGCTGTGGGTTCCCAGATGGGCGGGCAAATTCGGGGTGCAGGATTAGGAACATCAGAGTTACGTCGGCCCGCCTGCACCCCGGCAGGTGCCAACCCACCATGATGCTTGTGGGTGTAAAGTCACACCTCCGGGAACCCAACAAGGTGGATATGCGGTCCACTATCAGCCTGCCAGACCCACTTTATTTTTGGGGCTTCTTAGTGTTGTGGCGGGGGCGCAGTAGGTGGCGTACACCGGAGTGCCACCTCGGGCGTAACATCTCAAGGCGTGCTTTTCCCAGGGTAGAGCCACTTGGAACTCCGGATCCTTGTGGCAGGAGGAGGCGTTACCTCTGCTATCGCGGGCATTAGAAGCGACTGGGAGTTGAGGTCGCTGCCCTCATCTGAGCGTGAGAAGAAGCTGGTACGGCTCGATCAGTGTTGGTGGTTCACCTAACTACTCGGTCATGGCACGCAGCGATGGTCACTCACACCTCCAAGGGGGTGTAGCCATAGACCATCTCCAGTACGACTTCGCTGCGGGAGTTCGAGGTGACAACCGGTTAATGAGCGTATCCCATGGTCAATTGAGAACTGAAGCATGACTATTTGGGCTTCTTGTCTCTTATTCTGTATACCTCCTAACCGAATTATATAAAGAACCAATGTGAAACTGAGGCGTTCTACCCAAACCGCATACATAGTGCAGACGATGACCCCGCGAGACATTCGCATTGTCTCTGGGCACTTCAATGCGGTTGTCCTGGCTGTGACCGAGCGGCTACGAGATGTCTGTCGCCCCCATGGCTTGGAGGCTGATCCCCCAGCGTGGAATAGCCCCTTCTCCAACCCGCATCGCTTGGATCAAGCGATGTCGCAGTGCCTCTGCCGGACACATGCCCCATCAGCGAGACCTCCTACCCTAACAGAGTTAGAGCTGGCGATTTCCACGCTGCAGAGTAGGGAAAGCTGCAGGCATGTGTGATATCCCCTGCTGAACTGCTAAAGGCTGGGGGAACTATGCTCGGGCCTCAACACAGTCCTGACTGCCATTTGGCAGTCTGGTACCAATTCCCCCTGAACCTGCTTAGGGGCGTGGGTCATCCCTCTCTGGCATGAAAGGGGATTCGACTGGGACTGTAGCAACTACCATGTGGCATTACACTGCTCAGCATACCAGGCAAGGTTCTGCCCACTAATCTTCTAAAATTGGATCCGCACCACCCTACTGAGGCACCAGGAGACCTGAGCATCCTGATTTACTCCTGGCAAGTCCAACAATAGACTGTATACTAAGACGCTTCGAGTAATTGTGGAACGCGTCGTGAGTTTGTCGTGGGTTTGCTCACAGCGAGCCTACATCGACCTCAAGAAGGGTTTGAAACTCGGTGCATCAGGGAATCGCTATGGTAGATCCTGAGGCTCTAGAGGATATCCGACAACAAGAGTATTGGCCTGATAGTCAAGCCTCTATACTGGTTACTGAAAGTGCTGTAAAGTGTGGTGGGAGGTATGTCGAACTTCTTCCCTGTTAATTCAAGGGTGAGGCAGAGGCTGTTCCTTGCACCCAAACTTTTCACACTGTAATGGCCTGGATAATGGGCAGAGCTACTAGCCCAAAGTCACGTGCGGAGCAAACACTAGGCAATATTAGGTCTCGGGACCTTGACTTTGCCGACGATGTGCCATCCTATTGAGTCCTTGGAGTCACTTGTGGCGGCTTCTTGATTAGCATTTACAATGGAAGGCAAAGCACCCAGGCCTAGAGGTCTCCTGGACCAAGACCAAGATGCAGTGACTTTGGGGGCCTGTTGGGGAACCCGTTCAGTTGTCACACCATGGCTTGCGGCGAGGATGTTGAAGTCACAGAAAGTTTTACAATCCTTGGTAGCGATCCTATATCTCTGGGTTAGGCAGACCAGGGAAGTCAGTAGACGGATTGGTCTGCAACAGGAGCCACTATGAACTCCTATACAACAAGGAGCGTTTGGAGATGTGCGGTATCCGGCTGTGACCGTGACGGTGGCTACGAGATGTCACTGTCGCTACACCCCCATGCTCGGAGCTGATCGCTGCATCAGCGGAATAGCCTACCTCCTCCGGGACCTTTGCTAGTCCCCAGAAAAATGAGGATCTCTTGGCTCATGCAGCCCAGCGCTCCCACCCGCATCGCTGGTACTTCGTACAGCCTATACACGGGTAATAGTGGCCGTGGAGATCGACCACATTCTGTCAGCACGCTCTGGATGATCCTCCAGTACTGCAGGGTTTATAATGGGAGTGCCCGTTTCTGTGGCAACCGACCATAGGCTGCTTGTTAGCTACCCCTGCGGGTCCACTTCAAACTCCCAGTCCCTCCAGTGGCCACCTAATGTGTTGCAACTTGGACAGACCTAAGCGGAGGGGAATGTCCCGTGGGTTCACCATGGCAGTCTCTGACCGATTCACTAGAAACCTAGCACATGACAGACTCAGTTGCTCTGTGGGACGTCCTTCCAAGCGCGAACACTTCGAATCCGCTCACGAGTCCATTGGCGTACACTCCCAAGACAAGGAAGAATACCATCTCACCTGGAGACATTAGCAGTGCCACTGAAAGCGTGTCGCAAGGCTGGCTGATGGACCAAGTCTTGCGTACTGCCAATGTGATGCATAGGTAGCCCGGCCACTGCGCTGAGATAGGGACAAGAACAGTCTATCAGGGAATCTTCTGAGAGAGTCGAAGGCCATTTCCCTTGGTAAATCACCTCGCCCTGCTTCCGAAGCCTGAGAAACCTGAACCCTGAGCCTCACTCGACAGATTGACTGCAGTCCCGATCAGCGGATGGACGGATCATTCTCAGATCATGTTGGAGTTCGCGTGAACTTGGGCTGAGTATTTTGAAACAGTTGTACAGGTGGACCCTCCAACAGTTTAGCTTGGATGCAAGCGATGTCGCAGTGCCTCTGCCAGACACACCCATAGCGAGGACCTCCTACACCCTAACTAGAGGTTTAGGCTGGCGATTTTCCAGCTGAATGTGGGAAAGCTGCAGAGCATATACTATATCCCTGCTGACCTGACTAAAGCTTCGCGGTGAACCTATGGCTCGAGGCCTGCATAACAGTCTAGACTAACTCGCATTTGGCAGTCTGGTGCCATTCCCCTACCTGCTGAGGGGCGTGGTCATTCCTCTCTGAAGGGAATAGGGGATCGATGGACTGTAGTCACCTGACCAGTGGCCATTACACGGCTTCAGCATACCAGGGCCAGGTTTCTCGCCCACATTCTTTGAAAGGATCCGCGCAACCACCTACTAGGCCCCCATAGACCCGAGAGCAGTCTGGATTTTAACTCCTGGCAAGTAGCCAAATGAGACTGTATACTAGCGCTTTCGAGTAATTGTGGAAGCCTCTTGAGTTTTGGTCGTGGGTATGCTCTTGCAAGCTACAATCGACCTCAAGAAACGTTTTTGACCTCGGTGCAACCATTCGGGAATCGCTATGGGAGATCCTGAGCTCAGGGAATTCCGAACCCAGTGATTATTGGCCTGATAGCAAGCCTCTATACGGGTACTGAAGTACTGTAACTGTGGTGGGGGGTATGTCGAACTTCTTCCCTGTTAATTTCAGTCGGGTGATGCAAGGACACCCACACATTTTTTAAAACCCTTGTATGTACTGGATAATGGGCAGAGCTACTAGCAAAGTCAGTGTGGAGCACACTAGGCAATATTAAGGTCTCGGACCTTGACTTTGCCGACGATGTTGCACTCTTACATGAGCTCCTTGGAGTCACTTGTGGCGCTCTTGAGCGCATTTAACCATGGGTAAAGCCCCTAGCCTAGAGTCTCCTGGACCAAGACTAGGATTCAAGGACTTTGGGTGGCCTGTTGGGCACCCTTCAGTCAGTTCACTAATGCTTCGCGGCGAGGACGATTGAGTCACAGACAAGTTTTAGTCAATACTTGGTAAGCGTAAGTCCATATCTCTGGTTTGTCATACCAGAAGTACATTAGACGGATTGTCTGGCAACAGGAGCCCTGAACTCGATCAATCAAGAGTCGTTTGGAGATGTCGGTAACCTAATGCAAAAGGACAAGCTGCGTGTCTTCACGGCCTTGAACTTCCAGTTTTTGCTGTATGTGAAGTCGAAACACCCTGGATGCTATCCAGTGCCTTGGAGATCTCGCTCCTTGATTCGCCTTTTTATAACAAGTCCTGTCGCCGATCATGAGGTCCAGTTGGCACGGACCACGTGCCCACCGGCGGTTACATCGTGAGACTCGGCATGGACCTGTTACTTGCATATCCTGGATCGCCAACTCAGGCTATATTGGCCCACCTAGCTCTCGACCTCCCTATGGACAACCCTGCCATCGGTTGTCTCTCCTGCGAACAAACCCTGGGTGGAGGAGACCTGTGGGACGTCCTAAGGAAGATCATTGCGTTGGCAGCTCGACGAGACCTGTCCGCGAGGAATTAGAGCTGGGCCGTGTGCCTGCCTGGAGACGCGCCTCGAGGGATCCTCGTGGCTGGAAGCGAAGGGTGGATGCGGCCATGCGCCCCGCGTGCGGCGTTAGCATCTTGATTGATGGATGATGATATTATATATTATATTATATATCTATGTAATATATATATATATAGTATATATCTATAATATATATTTGGTGGTGTGTTTGTGTGTGTGTGTGTTGTGTGTGGTGTGTGTGTGTGTGTGTGTGTGTGTGTGTTGTGTCAGTACGTCGTATATATAATGTTTATATATATATGCATAGGTGTGTGTGTGTATATATATATAGATATATACATATATAATATATATATATATAACTATATATATTATTATAGTTAGATTATACTGCATAGGACTATCATATATATATTTGTTTATTACATACATTCATTGTATATATACACCTGTATATATTCACACACACACACACACACACACACACATATACATATAGTGTGCGTCTGCGAGCGCGGGTGTGTGTATGTGTGCTAATATATATAAGTATGTCTGTGGATGTATATGCGTGTTTGTGTGTGTATGTGTGTGCATAATATATATAGGTGTGTGGTGTGTGTCTGTGTACGTGTGTGTGTGTGTGTGTGTGTGTGGTGTTGTGTGTGTGTTTGTGTGTGTGGTGTGTGGGTGTGTGTGTGTTGGTGTGTGTGTGTGTGTGTTGTGTGTGTGTGTGTTAATATATATAGGTGTGTGGTGTGTCTTTGTGTGTGTATGTATGTTTAAATAAATATAGGTGTAGGGTGGAGTTGCCTTCATGAGAAATTAATAATGAATATATAATATAAAAATATATAGAGCCTATATACATATTATATATATATTTATTTATTTATTCATTTATATAAGTATACCAGTAGGGAAATATATTGACACAAGTACATATTTACAGCATTAATTATGATTTAGAATAGTGTGGTTATCGAGGCCTCTTGGCGCGTGAAATCAATCCACTCTCATGGACACTTTTCAAAACACAGAGGTGGCACCGACAGACACAAGACAAGAGAAAGGAGGCCGAAAGGAAGATAAAGAGAGAGGAAGAGAAAAGAGACACAGAGAGAGAGGGGGGGGGGAGTGAGGAGGGGGCAGACAGAGAGAAAAAGAAGTGAGAGATATAGAAAGGTGGAGAAATACAGAGAGACAAAATCGCCAGACAGACAGAGAAGTAAAGTAAAGAAGGGAAGTTTTACAATTATACTTGATTTTATCTTCCATTTGTTACAGCGGCGGATATTCCAGCATGTAATATGCTATTTTATTGCTTCTAAATATAACCTGCCTGTATGTGCAACGGAATGGCGGCGGTTTACATCCACTGCTGCGAGATTTGGGATGCAGGTACAGCAAACGACTTGCTGAACCGACGATCGCTACCGCTGCACCATACAGCACCACAACATACACACGCCAAAGAGAGAGCAGAGAGAGAGAGCGAGAGCGAGAGGAGTAGAGAGAGAGAGAGGGAGAGAGAGAGAGAGAGAGAGAGAATAGAGTAGACATAGAGCAGACACAGAGAGAGAGAGACGAAGAGAGAGAGAGAGAGAGTATAGATGAGAGAGAAGAGAGAAGGGAGAAAGTAAGAAGAGCTCTAGAGGAGCAGAAAAAGAAAAAAGGAGAAAAGAGAAGATAGTAGAAGAGTGAGACGACCACGCACCATCCGTACGTGAGAATAGTGCTAGAGAGGAATATATTGTATTTGATGCAACAGTAATATTCGAGGCTGTGCATTGCACGTGGTTTCACTAGTATCATTTAAAACAAAGCGCATGGTAAACCTAGCAGGGAGTGGAAAAAGTATGCCGCGCTCAAACTTTTGATGCGAATGGCACCTGTAGGAGAGAGCAAACAATAGCCGTCCACGATGCCGAGGAAAGCACCGTCTACAGCGAGACTGCTGAATTACAACAGGTCACAAATGCAATTAAACACATACACAATTACAGCATGTGTTACCACAGGCTCTTGCCGCGGCGAAATCAATCACTTCGTGGACACATTTCAAAACATCTACCATCACCTTGCAGTTGCCACACTTAACGCTCGCTCATTTCCACGTTTACAGTTACTTTTTTATCCACAAAATTTTTCTGCAAAGATATCCAAGATTCACTGTCCAACTCAGCCACTGAACCTTCTGTACCACAGTAGACAAAGATAAATGAGGCTTGTGTGGAAATGCCGGAGTGTATTGATAGAACGACAGAAAATATCAATTTCGTTGGGAGTAAATCAATACTAAACTTCATTCTTCTCATGTGGTTCTCATGCATGTACATCGCAAATACCTTCAAAGAGAAAGGGGTAACGCAAAATATGGCGGACAATATCTAACCAGCACCTGAGTTTTAACTGAATTTTCAGTTCTAATTACGGATGAATAATCAATATCAGTAACATTAACGTTTACTGACCAGGAGAAATGGCGTATTTATTTCTTCAGAATAAATAAACAAGAAGCTTGCGCGTCTTAATTGATGCCTTCAAATCAGAGCTGCAGGCACCACACATTAAACAACACCTTGAACCTTGAATCGTTTCTTCTCGACGCCGACCAGTAACTCTGTCTCTTTTCGCTCATTACAGACGGAAAGAGTCTGAAGGTCCACTAGTTGTCCCTTGGTCCACAGTTGTCTGCGCGTGGCAGACTGGAGAGGTAGCGTTCAGCGGTGGCCAGGGGAGGGTAACGCATACAGGAATGACACAATCTACAAGTCCTTAATGTACCTCTATTGATTATGGAAACTACAGAGGGTGCGGGCTTTTTGAACTCGTGTTACTTTTATTTTCCTGTATGTTTTTTTATTCTGCAATACACTAATCATTCCCCATAAATATCAACAAAAATATTCACATTCCCACTGTGCAATGGAACCCATCCATTTGAACAAAAATCGTGTTCAGGACAGCCTTTCCGGAAATGGTTCCAAGATGTCAGACCTACCCACATATTCCTGTGCCTAATTTATTACACAGAGGACGTATTCCTTAGTGGCCTTGAGAGCATTAGGATGAAATTTTATAGTTTCATGAGGGTAACTGCTAAATGTCAATTATAATATGTGTGTGTGTGTGTGTGTGTGTGTGTGTGTGTGTGTGTGTGTGTGTGTGTGTGTGTGTGTGTGTGTGTGTGTGTGTGTGTGTGTGTGTGTGTGTGTGTGTTTGTGTGTGTGTAGTCTGTGTGTCTGTGTAAATAATATCAGTAATAATAATAATGATAATAATAATTAGTAGTAGTAGTAGTATCTCTAATACTAACCTAACCTAACTAAACCTAATCTAATCAAGCCCAATCTAACATTTCACTAACAAAACATAACTTAACTTAACCCCAACACGAAAGTTAATCTAACAAACATAACCTAACCAAACATAATATAAACCTAATGTAAAATAAAGATAATGTAACAAGAGCGTAACCCTTGCTTTGACCAACACGATACCTAACCAACGTAACCTAATCTAAAATATACCGTTAACCTTCAGTGGCCTAACATATCCTCTATCTAACCCTTATCTAACCCAACTTAAACCTAACATTAGATAGAATATTCTAGCAAACGCCTCTAACCTCCCTAGAACCCAATCAAAATTAACCCTAACATAACTAAACCTAATTTAACCTAACCTATATAATCGCATATCACATAACACATGGAATAAAATGCAGAAACAAATAGACACACCACACACACACATGCAAAACACACTACATAAACACACGTTCACACTCAGGGATACTACACATAACAATCGCATATAGCATACCTAACACAACAGTTAGACACATGTACACATAATGCACACACAGGCACCATCACAAGTCACATAAACATGCAGATCCGCACACATATGCACTCACAAGGCACACACAGACACAGCACAAGCACACGCACACTAAATACACACACATATAAAAAGATTCGGCACACATATATAGACACACCGACACACACATGCACACATAAGATATGCACGCACAATCGCCGCACGCGATATACATACATACATATGCAAACACAAGCTACACACACCTACACAACAAAAGGCATCATACACACAACACTCATCCTCACACAAGATAAACATAATGGAGGAGAGCTCAGACTCGATAGAATTCCATGAAAACAGGTTTGTCAGAACTGGAGAGAAGGGAGAGCTCCAGTGGCAAAACACCGCGAACCGTCTAAGGTAAGAAGATACCTTCAAGGAAAAGAAATTAGACTCCACACACTAACAGACGAATACCTGGAGGAATACCGTGGGCACAAGTAGACTGAGGATCATCTGCCAGGGAGACCTCCTCTGAAGGAAAGCAGGAAATCATACAAGGCGGGACCATTGGTTAACAGGGAGTCAACACCAAGCTCATATGATCGCTCGGTGATATTCACACGCGACGCGGGAGATGAGTCTGAGAGTGGGGCGGAGGTGAGCAGGAGAGAAGGTACCAAGAAGGGGAGTGTGCAGAGCAAGCCCGGGAGGACGATGATGGGGCGCAGAGGTCACAGGCCGCTTATGGGTTTTGAGGAAGCCACATAGAAATGAGGGAGACGTGGATTGATGACCTTCATCCTCTGGTAGAGATTCGCCTCGGAAAACAAGGCTGCTATCTCTTTCAGGCGACGGTGGAAGGTAGCAGCAATGCGTTCACGTGGGTCCGATGGTCATGGGAACATAGAATACGAAGGCGCGTCCATCCAACAGGCTCCTGGGCCCTTCTGCAGGTAAGACAGCGCTGTCGAGGACCACCACCGATTGTCCTTGTCAGAAGACAGAATGGTTGACGTCCCTCCCTTGGCGCAGCTTTGAGGGTCTCACGTTAACTCCTGTGGAAATGGGGGAAGGGTTTAGAGTGGAGGAGAGATTCGAGGCCGGGATGAAAGCAGTGGTGGGAGACATCAGGGGCAAAGAGTTCCTGAGAGAGATGAACGGTCAAAGGTGGAATAATGTCGATGAGGTAAAAGGGTGGGGCGGAGAGCACAGGGAAGACGCGGAGCCAAGAAGTTGTGCTAGGTGAGGGGTCCGGACAGGGAAGAAGGTTGGTGACAGCGTTGGAGCCGCTCCTTCGGAAGTCACTAACGTACTAGTGACGGTAAAGGCATGCTCGACATCCGCTCCTGCCAGCGCGAATGCGTTCAATGAGAAGAACGTGGCAGGGAAAGGGTAAGAGCCTATCCGCTGAATGTGTCATACATTAGAGAAGGAGCACCTAGTTTTTGTTTGTGGGTTTTTTCTTCCCATTGTATACTATTTTATATATATATATATAATATATATATATATATATATATATATATATATATATATATATATATAATTTATTTATTTATTATGTATACAGATATTTATATATATATATATTTATCTATATAAAGATAACTATATCTATATCTATATTTATCTATCTATCTATCTATCTATCTATCTATCTATATATATATATCATAATATATATATAATATAGTACTATCTATATATATATATATATATATAGATATATACATCTCACATAGACTAGAGATGCATATGGTATATACTATGTACTTATCGGTCATGTCTATATATACCCTGATAAAGCATAAAGGCGAAAGGCCTTCGGCATTCGTGTGTATTCTTGTACTATCCTTCGTTTTCTACATGCACACAGAACCCATGTCTACATATTAGCCTTGTAGTCTACTTTCCGCCTGACTCAATTCCTATCAATCAAGAATAACCATTTTAGAAAAGGAATCTGTGCTGATAAAAGTCATTTCTTAACTAGTAGATTTCGCTGCATACTGTATTGGTCAACCAATCATAGTAAAACCACGGGCTATAGACGGATAGCCTTGTTTGAACCAACATGACGCCGGACGGGAAGCAAGCCCGCAGACATTGGTCGAGGATTTTGTTTGGGTTTCAGCGATCAACCGGGGCGCTTGGATATTGCTGTCATTGGTTGCCAATGATATAGAAAAGGACAGGAAGTCGCTAGTAACTCAATGCTTTCGTATAGTTTTCCGTGAAAATAACAGCATAGGACTAATTGCTATACAGAAAGAACGGGCAATGAACCAAGGTCTCTGAGAATATTAAGTCCATAAAGAAATGATCCGTAGGCACTCAGTCGAAATCCACAGATATAATGCAATCATAATTCAAAATGTAGCTTCTGGACATTTTCACATCGAGTACACATCAATTTTATGTACATAGTATAGGTCATTAATTTTGTTTGTTTCTTCTCTTCATTCCAATCACAAGTATTTTGGGTTTCCAGCGATCAGCAGGGGCTTGGATAGTGCTGTCATGGTTGGCAAATGATATGGAAAAGGACAGAATTCGCCTAGTAACTCCATGCTCTCTATAAGTTTTCCCGGAAAATAAACGCATAGGACTAATTGCTATACAGATAGACGGGAATAAAGAAAGGTCTCTGAGAATATTAATCATAAAGAAATGATCCGTAGGCAACTCAATCTGAAATCCACACACACACACACACACACACACACACACACACACACACACACACACACACAAACACATATAGATATATATATAATATATATATATATATAATATATATATGTATAATATATATATTATTACAGTAACCTTGTATTCTTATGTGTAATTCGTCAGGAATCACATTGCGAGTTAAATGCCTGAATCATCTGTCATTGTCGTTTCCTTTTCATTTAGGTTATGTCTTTCCCTTGAAACCAACGTGCTATACCAATATTGCACATATGCTGTGGCACGTGTGAGTCTGATGGACACTACATTAAGGAAAAAATTAACCCTTACCTATTCTCTAGCCTTTTCCCATATCATAATTCTGTCCTCTGATCTCCCTTTGTTTATTATCCTATTTTTTTTTCTGCATTTTCTGCTTCCTTGCGTCATTATTTTACTCATTTCTACTGAAATATTCGGCATCACTTTCCCATCCTTTCTTTCATCTTGCAGACAGTATCTTTCTTTCTTTTAGAATTTTGAATGACACTCATTCGGCAACATCGCTACACCACTCACGAAGACAGAGAAGAGAGAGAGAGAGAGAGATACATATAGAGAGAGAGAGAGAGATGGGGGCAGGAGGAAGCGAAAAATTAAAAGAGAAAGAAAAAAAGAGAAAGTGAGAAAGTGATGCGCACACACACATACAGAGAGAGAGAGAGACAGAGAGAGAGAGAGAAGAAAAGAAGAAAGAGGAGAGAAATGAAAGAGGAAGGGGAAGAGAGTAGTAGAGTGAGAGAATAAGAATAGAAATGGTTGTGCTTTTTTTCTCCTTTTTTCATTATCAAGAAAAATTATTTTAAAGCATACTTTCAACTTGTCCTAATAATATGAAATGAAATAGACAAACAATCCACTTGCTATTTCTAATATCTTTAAATCGGGTGTATGTATGTTTATTTTACTTAGAGAGGCACTTACTGTAAGATGAGCGTTACGTGTAAGGTCAAAGTGTCTACTTGCAATGTCAATAGGCCTCTTTTACTGCGTCTCGTGTGTAGCTCTGGTACACACATTATGATATACAGACCTCCACAAATGCACACACAAATATAGAGAAACAACAACTTGTGCGACCTGCACACAAATATACACCAAGATTGGCCCTTATCATACTAACAAACAAACCAAAGCATTCCAGATTTTGACGCCGGAAACATCGCTTTCCACGATGTCCATCGTGCATAAAGCGCAGTGTCCCACGAAGAACATTGCATTTGAAATTTGACAATTATACTACCCGCTCTTCAACTCACATTAGAAATAAGATGACAAATCCGTGTATCAGCTTGCACCATTACAATATTTTATTCCAATGCCATCAATGGTACGTTAGATTACAGCCGAGTACAGCATGACTATTCTTATTCCAATGCGAACATGTTACATGTTACATGCCGTGTACAGCATGACCAATTACATATTCTTATTCCAATGTTAACATGTTACATTAGAATTAACACGTCCATTAATTTTTATCTTGAAAGTCTATGGAATTCTCCTTTCATAACATGATTTAATTTATTGATATCTACAGTCGTACTTGGTCAGACATATTCTCATTATATTTTCCGTATATGTATATGTGTAATATATAATATCCATTGTATAGATTATACATATAGATCCATTATAAGTATACATAACCGCACATATGAAATACACACACACACACACACACACCGCATACCCACACACACACTACACACACAACACAAATATACATTATGTATGTATTTAAACACACATACACACCACACACACAACAGACACACACCACACACACACACACACACACACACACCACCACACACAACACACACCAACACACATATATTATATAATATATATAATAATATATATATATATATATATATATATATATATTATATAATACCTATGTACGTAATATGTATGCATATAATAGTTATATACGTATATAATTGTACACACACACCGGGCGGCACACCACACATGTATTTTGTACACACACGACACACACACACGCACCACACACACACACACACACACACACACACACACACCCTACACACACTGTATAATATATATACATATATCATACATATAATACATACAACACCGACACACACACACACACCACACACAACATAACAAACACACACACACACCAGCACCCACACACAACCACACACACACACACTACAACACTCGCGCGTGCACTACAACACTGACACATATATATATATAAAAATACACCTATATTATATATATATATATATATTATATAATATTTATATTATACATATATATTATGTATATAATATATAGATGTGTGTGTGTGTGTGTGTGTGTGTGTGTGTGTGTGTAGTGTGTGTCAACATACATATATACATATATATATATACATATATATATATATATATATATATATATATATAGATATTAATATATATATAATATATATAATAGATATAATTATTTGTGTGTGTAAACTGACTATGTTATATATATACTGCATACATATATATAAGATATATGTGATTATATGACATATATATATATTTATATTCATATATAATAATATATACTGTGTGTTGTGTGTGCTGTGGGTTTGTGTGTTGTGTATTGTTGTGGGTTGTGTGTGTGTGTGTGTGTTAGTGTGGTGTGTGTGTTTGTGTGTGTGTGTGTGGTGTGTGTAGTAATAAAGCATATATACATATATACTATACCACATATTATATATCTAATATATAATATATATATATATATATATATGTATATATATTATAATTATTTCGTGTGTGTAACCATATGTATATGTTATATACATATATATATAATAGTATATATATATATATAATATAATATATATCCTATATATATATATATATAATATATATATAAATATATTATAATATGTGTGTGTTGGCGTGTGTGTAGTGTGTGTGTTGTGTGTCGTGTGGTGTGTGTGTGTGTGTGTGTGTGGGTGTGTGTGTATCAATAT
>NW_023659774.1:12500-20936 GCF_015228065.2 Penaeus monodon | reverse complement strand
CCATAAGCTGCTTGACGCACCCTCTTGCGGCCTGGCTCTCACTCCCCTTCTTGGTACCTTCTCTCCTGCTCACCTCCGCCACTCTCAGGACTTCATCTCCCGCGTCCGTGGAATATCACCGGCGATCATGATGAGCTTGGATGTTGACTCCCTGTTAACCAAGGTCCCGCTTGATGATTTCCTCGCTTTCCTTCAGAGGAGGCTCCCTGCAGATGATCCTCGTCTCCTTCTGCCCACCGACGTCTTCCTCCAGCTGATTCGTCTGTGTGTGGAGTCTAATTTCCTTTTCCTTTGAAGGTCGCTTCTACTCTCAGACGTTCGGTGTTGCCACGGGCTCTCCCTTCTCTCCAGTCCTGGCAAACCTGTTCATGGAATTCTTCGAGTCTGAGCTCCCCTCCATCTCCCTTCGTCTGGCTGAGGTAGGTCGATGACGTCTTTGCTCTCTGGCCTCATGACCCTGCCCTGTTCTCGGATTTCCTGATGCAGCTGAACTCTCTCTCTCCTTCCATCCGTTTCAAGGTGGAATGGGATTGATTGATTGATTATTTAAAATTATCTGCCGCGTCAACAGCTAAGGTCATTAGCGGCGAATACCTTGTTAACTAGAAATATTACAGTGTTTAAAACTTTAAAAATCTATCAATAAATATCTTACAAATAATAATAAATAGATTAAAAATCAAAGCATAAATATTATGCTCTAAGTGCATAAAATTATTGCATAAACATTATGCATAATTAAATTTTATTGAAAATATTAGTCTCCCTAAGGAAATTAATAAGACCCTCTATGTCACAATCTTCCCCAATACGTTTTTCAGTGTATATGGGGGAGACAAGTACATACGTCTTTGGTCTGAGAATGTTGCACATCTTTCCACTACATGTGCGATCGTTAATGGCTCTTGGCATCCTTCACAAAGTGCTTCATTTTTAGCCATCATTGGCCCATGAGTCAGTCTTGTGTGCCCGATTCTTAGTCTTGTTAATACAACTTCCACTTTTTGTTGGGATGGATGCTAGTCGCCCAACTGCCAAGGTCATCTCTAATGTCTCGCAGTTTGTTTCTGGAGGTATGCCTCCATTGTTCCCTCCATTTATCACGAAGACAACTTCTGATGCTGGGTTTCAGGTCGGTGTGTGGGAGAGGAAAACGAGCATCACAAGGCTGAGCGGCAGCTGCCTTTGCCTTCTGATCAGCTCGCTCATTCCCACTGATACCAACATGCGCTGGCACCCAACATAGAGTTATCTTTTTACGTGTTGACATCAGTGCAAGCCAATCTTGACCTCCCTCACTAATGGATGTGATGAGTTTTAAGCTCTTGATTGCTTGTAAGGCACTACGAGAGTCACATATATCACAACAGAATGGTTCGTAGATCTCTAGTCATCTTAACTGCTGTAAGATGGCATGTAACTCTGCAGTGAAGATCGAGGCTGCTAGAGAAAGACTGCCAGATGCAATCTTCCTTCTCCTCACTGCTGCAAACCCACGCCATTTTCAGATTTCGAACCATCTGTATAAATTGCATCTGATCCCCGGTATTTAGAAATGTGCTGAAGAAATTTCTCTCGGACTTCTGCTTCGGATCTCTCCCCTTTCCCATGCCGACTAAATCCAGCTCAACTTGATTAGTCCAAGGGGAAATTGGGGAATTCCAACAGCCAGAACCTTAGTGATACTCAAATTAAGATCTTCCACAGATTCCTCATTCTCCTACCATAGGATCGGCTATCTTCAAGGGGGTTGAAACCAATCTGGATGTAGGAGATCCTGGAATCCTTTGTAGTCTCGTGTAGTAAATCAGGTTCATGTATTCTCGGTGTAATGAAATAGGTGGTTTCTCCACTCTCAGCATACAGGGACTCCACAGGTGAAGACCTGAAAGCCCCAGTACAGATTCTGAGAGCTTCATTATGAACCGAGTCTAACATCCGTAGAACAGTGGGAGTTGCAGATGAATAAGCTTCACATCCATAATCAAGCTTACTACGAATAAGCGTCGGTAAAGCCGTAGTAGCGTTGTGCGGTCTGCACCCCAAATAGATGTGAAAGAACCCGCAAAATACTAAGTGCTTTTGTAGCCTTTACTTTCAACTGTTTGATGTGAGGCACCCATGTAAGCCTTGAGTCAAAAATTAGACCCAAGTACTTCACCTCTTGGACAAATTGCAGTGGGTTTGCTCCTAAATAGAGGGAAGGATGGAATTTTCCTCGTTTGTGGAAATGTATAGCCATGGTCTTGCTTGGGGAAAATTTGAACCCATGATATGTTGTCCACTGTACAACCTGATTTATTGCAGCTGCATGTGTCCTTGCACATCCTGTAAGCTTCCTCCTGAGCAGTGCAGTGTAAAGTCATCCACATACAGATTACAGAACTTGGAACCTTTACAATGTCATTTATAGCAATGGCAAACAGGGTCACACTTAGGACACTCCCTTGTGGGACCCCTTCCAGCTGATCTTCCAGATTAGAGAAACTGTTTCCCACCCGAACTCTAAATTTCCTGTTAGCAAGGAAGCTTTGTATGAAGGTAGGTAATGCTCCTCTTAAGCCAATGTCATACAACTTCTTGAGTATGCCATGCTTCCAAGTAGTATCATAAGCCTTTTCAAGGTCAAAGAAGACTGCTATCATGTGACGTCGCTGTGCGAAGGAATTCTGTATAGCAGTTTCCATCCTTACAAGTGCATCTGTGGTCGATCTCATCTTCTAAACCCATATTGATATGGAGTCAGCACGTTTTCCTTTCTAGCATCCATGTCAACCTGAAGTTTACCATTTTCTCCATCAGCTTGCAGATGCAGCTGGTGAGGGAAATTGGTCTGTAATTTCCTGGTGTGGAAGCATCCTTGCCAGGTTTAGGGACAGGAATGATTATAGACTCTTTCCATGTGGATGGCACTGTACCCTCCCTATATATCCTATTGAATAGGTCCAACAAGAACTTTTGAGATCTCTCTGGTAAGTGAGATATCATTTGGTATGGAATATCGTCACTTCCTGGGGCAGTCTTACGGCAGAGCTGCAAAGCAGAGTCCATCTCCTTGCTCAAAAATGGCAAGTTGTATGGAAGTTCTGCTGCAGTCCTACTGAAGAACGACACTGGGTGTTGTTCCTGTTCAGCCCGAAGAGTGGAGAATCGGCAGTGTAAGATGCTCCAGAGGAGATCTCTGCCATGGATTTAGCTAGCTCATTAGCAACATCTTTTTTATCTGTGATGATTATGCCATCAATCTTCAAAGCAGGTGGTGACAGTGATGTGCTCTTTCCAGCGATCTTACGCACTTTGTCCCATACCCATGCTAAGGGGGTCCCAGAGTTAATCAAGGAGACATACTGTCTCCATGGCCTCTTTTAGCACTCGCCTGGCCTTGGCGCGAGTCTTTTTATATTGGATCAAGTTTACATCGTTGGTTTCAACTGCCTTAATGCAGTTTTCTTGCTCTTACAGCTTGTTGGCATTCATTTGACCACCATGGTACCGGAGGTCGACGGTAATGCCCGCTACTTTTGGGAATGGATGCCTCTGCTGCAAGGTGAATTCGTGATGTGAAGTGATTAACAGCATCTTGAACACACTGGAAATCATTCACAGATCCATGCAATACTGCAGTTGATTTAAAAAGATTCCAGTCCGCATGTTCAAGTCGCCATCTCTGCACTCCATTGGCTGGAATACCATTCACCTCCTCCAAAAGTATTGGAAAATGGTCGCTTCCATGTAAGTCTTCCATAACCTGCCAAGTGAAATTCATCTGTGAATCAGGTGAGACAATTGACAGGTCTATATTGGAGAATGTCCCAGTTTGAATTTGGAAATGTGTGGGAGTGTCACTGTTCAATAAAACTGCATCTACTCTTAGAGCAGGACTCCAAGGCCCTTCCTCGAGGGTTGCACAAAGTGTCTCCCAGAGGTGATGCCGACCATTGAAATCTCCCAAGAGTAGAAATGGATGTGGCAACTGCCCAAGTAGATCTTCCAAATCATTTATGTTGAGATTATGTGGAGGAAGGTAGATAGATGCAACAGTGTAAGGTCGTGTCAAGCCTATTCTCACAGCCTTCACCTGCAGTGTTGTCTGCAGGTGGATGGCCTGGAAGGGAATATCTTGACGTACCATTACTGCTACTCCTCCATGAGGTCCATTGTCAAAAGTCCCATAATGGGCTTGAATTTGGAATCCTCTCAGGGAAATCGGATGATTTTCCCTGGTCATAATCTCTTGTAGGCATACACAACTGGGGTTACATGAAGCTATCAGATGTTGCAGTTCTTCCCATTTTGCATGAATTCCCTGACAGTTCCATTGGATTAGGGTATCCAGTCCTATTTAACTATTTTTTCATAAGGTGTTTGGCAGCACCTGTGGTCAAAGGTTTGCCCTACACCTTTAGGCTGTCCCTTTCCTGGATCTTGGGAGAGTCTTTTGAGGGGTTGTTTACCCGTGGAACTAGTTTCCACAGGCTTCCTTTTGACAGGCTCAGGATTTCTTTGCCTGGACAAAGAACGGACCTGAGCCTTTGCTTCAGGGGCATTCTGCCTAGCAGCAGAGGCCCCTGTGGATGTGGTGGCAGCTGGAGCTGTCACTGTTGAGACCCCTGGAGCCCTTCCTGACGGCTCAAAGACCCACCTTGAAATGAGTCTTTTGAACAGACTCAGGATTCCTTTGCCTGGGCAAAGGACAACCCGAGCCTTTGGTTCAGGGGCATTCCGCCTAGCAGCAGAGGCCCCTGTGGATCTGGTGGCAGCTGGGGCTGTCACCATTGAGGCCTCTGGAGCCTCACCTGATGGCTCCAAAGACCTTACTTTTGGGAGGAGGAGTCTCTTCAATAGACCCCTCACTCCTACTCCGTTTCTGGTGGAATTCACCAGAGGCAGTTTCAGCAATTGGGGACTGAGGTTTAAAAGAAGTGGCAGAGTGTGTGGTGTAAGAAGCATTGGAAGGCAAGGGTTGGTGGAAGGAGGATGGGCCAGAACCGAAGCAAAGGATTTACCTGGCTGTGCAAACAGCACACGGGCACGTCGCTTTGCCTCTGGAAAACTAACTTTCTCCTTGCTCCTTATTATCAATTACTTCTTTCTCAAATTTGTACCTTTTACACTGCTTTGAAGAAGCTTCATGAGCTTCTTTGCAGTGGTAACAGCATATTGGACCTGGACAGTTGTCATCTCCTTGATGACCTGTCGTACCACACTTAACACATATTCTTGGTTGTCCATTTTCCTTAAAACGGCAAGAGTTGCTCCATGCCCATAACCTGGCAGTGGAAGCACCGCATAGGGTTGGGTACATACGCTTTACCTTGAGGTGGTACCATGCCAACTTAACTGATTCTGGAAGGACCAACGTATTAAAAGTTAGAAGGAGAGCTGGTGTAGACTGTTCCAAACCGTCAACTTTCTTCTTAAAACGTTTTACTGCCACTACATTAAATTCTCTAGTTCCTCTAACAGTTTCTCCTCAGAATACCTCATCAGGTCTCGGGAAAAAAATAATTCCCTTACACTGATTGAGGTTTTGTGAGGAGAACATGAAACTTCAGCCCCAGGAATGTCGCATATCGCACGCAGACGGTCACTCTCGTCTGGTGACGAAACCTCAACTATCAGGCTACCATCTCGCTGTGGGGTGATGCGAGGATCACGTTGACATACTTCAACAATTTTTCGATGTACTTCGAAAATATCAAGATCCATGATTGATACACCTTCATGGTCTTCACTACTAGGTACTTACTATATGAAATGCTTTCATATTTACCAGGTAAGATTTCCTTAGTGGATTGAGGAGGACTTTTTCCCCTTCTTACCTGGTTTGGGAGCCCGGGAACCATTACGATTCCCATTCTTGCCCTTTGGAAGCTGGAAAGGTTCCAAAGTGACAATACGTGATGTTCCAGAGGGAATGGTCGGGGGATTGCGTAGGTCGTCAGGGAGAGAGCTAGATCTTTGTAAATTTGTAGTACTCATACAAATTGGAATTCTTCATTTCCTCACCCCCCACCCACCATGGAGTCCAACGAGGGGAAGCTATAGTTGGGGCTCAAATCTCCCACAGCCACAGGGTAATGAGGAAAATACGCAGCCACTATTACAGTACTGATGGCAGTCGCGGGACCTATGCGCTACCGACTAAATAGTACCTGCTTGACCCTAGCCATATTTGACCAGCCGATTGACTTGACCGGGCCTTGATCAAGCCGCCCGTCTAACCAGAATAAAGGACCAAAGAGGTGTGTTGCTAGCTGCAGGGCGCAGCGTGCAGCATCGCTCAACCTCCAGGACTCCTGTCTCCTGGTAATACGGGATGCCACGCACGGCAAACACACGTGGGAGAGTTCTCCCTGGTCCAAGATGGAATGAACCAGGGTGGGTGCACCATCCCCTCTCATAGGCCTTGGTGCACCAGGAAGCCATTTTGTCTCATCCCTCACTGGTGACCCCCTCCAGTATGGGTAGCCCTCTGGTCCGGCTCACCAGATCATTGGGACCTCAAGCCCCCCCACCGCGGCAAGGCGGCTTCCATTTGGGGGGAGGTGGAATGGGAGGTTGGCAACAAGCTCCCTTTCTTGGACACCTTAGTTCATCGCTCTGCTGACCACTTCTCCTTCTCCATATAGAGGAAGCCTATATACAGTGGTATGTACATACACTTCTTCTCATACCATTCTCTCCATGTTAAGAGATGTGTTGCCACCTCGCTGTTCCACCGCGCCTTCCGCATCTGTGACCCCAGTACCTAGATGGAGAGGTCGACTTCCTGCGTCGCTCTTCGTTCTCCAAGCTGGGGTACCTTCGTCATGTTCTCCACGTCGCGTTATCCAGGGCCGGCGTACCTTCTAGCACGACTCCCCTCCTAAAGAGACTCCTCACCAGCCCATCCTCAGCCTGCCCTACAGATCTACTCTCCCCGTCGCCCTCTTCACCCTCTCAAATGCTAAGTGAACACTCGTCGCAAAATGGTCCATACCAGCCCTCCCTCTACCTCAAAGTTGGGCACCTATGCTGTTCCTTGTGCCTCCTGTGATAAGCAGTGCTTTGGCGAAACAGGCGCCAGTCTCACAAGCGTCTGTCTCAACATAAGTACGCTGTATCTAGGGACACAACAACAAAATATATATATACATAATATAAATATGAATAAATATATATATATACACACAAATATATATGAATATATGTATATATATATTTATATATACATATATATCTGTACATAAATATATATATATATATATATATATATATATATATATATATATATATATATATATATATAAGTGTGTATGTGTGTGTGTGTGTGTATGTATAATAAATGGATATATATGTATATATTTTCATATACGTATATTATACATTCAACAACGCGAAATTATATATATATATATGTGCATTACATACAATACATATATGCATATGTATATAAACATATATATATATATTGCTACGCCAGTGGGCCTTTGTCTCTGTGCGAAACATGTGTTAACATGAAAAGGATGACCTGGGCATGTGTTAACATGAAAAGGATCCTGGGCAAACATGGCGCACCGGAGCGCCGCTAACCTGGCGGAGGTGCACCGACGAGTGCGTGGCAAGTTCAAGGTAGCTGGCCATGCCATGAAGGAGACCTATGACCGGCGCATGAGGGAAGTGAGGTATAACAAATGGTGTCAGGAGTGGGATTTGTGATTGATATTTGATCAGTGAGCGCGCCGATTTATCATGTCGTCCAAAGATGGCGGCAGCCATGAGGGAGAGGAGGCTATGACTGAGGCAGGCACGAGTGAGGTGAAGCCGAGCCAGATGGACCTAATCACTGCCATACTGGCTGGTATGAGGGAGGAAATGGCACAAAGGGCAGAAGAGCAGGCACAGAGGGCACACGAGCAGGCGCACCATCTCGTCGAGATGCAGGCAAGGAAGGCAGAGGAACAGCTCTGCCGACTTGTTGAGGTGCTACAGAGCAATCTTGTATATGTGAAGATGGAAACTCCGCAGTACACCGACAAGGCCTGCAACAGCATGAAGAGTGAACTGATGGAGGAGGTGCAGACTCTGAAGGGCGAGGTTCAGGGCCTGAGGGAGGAAGTGAAGGAGGAAAGGCGGCGTCACGAGGTAGTAAGTTGCAAGCAGAGAAGGCAGACGAGGTTCTGGCAACAGATGCCAGAGTGTCAGATTTACTGGGGTCTGCCTGGGGTCCGTGGCAGGAAACCCCCGGGCCTCGCAGCGTCGTGTCGCAGCCAGTGGTCGCTGCAGAAGGCTGGGGACCCATCGGAACCGCTCCCTTGGGTATAGGTGGCGGCAAACTCGGACCCGGTCAACCCGCCTCGTTGCCTCCCTCCCCCCCTTCCTCCCCCCCAGGTGTGTTAGTTCATGGCACGCGTTCTCCACCCTGCAGCCCCTCGGCCTCCAGACATTCTGTGA
>NW_023659774.1:5000-7500 GCF_015228065.2 Penaeus monodon | reverse complement strand
TTAAGACAGCATCCTGGAATGCTTGCCAGTTGGTTGTCTGTTTTTAAACTTTGGGTTTTTTTTTGGCTTTGGGAATAAAGGCCAGGGATCCATGGGGGTTTTAGTAAAAGTGCCATAATGGTCCCCTTGTGAAAAGTCCCCTCCCCGACACACCACCTTAAAATTTTCCCCCCCCAAGGAGGGCCCCAGTGGCCAAGGGGGGGAGGTCTAGGAACCCCCCTCCTCCGCAGCTTGGCTCTTGGCTGTTGAGAAATTTAAAGTTTAAAGCCGTTTTGGTATGTGGGTGGCCTGCCCCCTTCGGTGCCCTTCCCCCCGGGGGAGGGCCCCCGTGGGGGTTTGTGTGCATTTTAAGTCTCCCCCTATGTCACACTGTACAGCCCCAAAGAGGGCCCCCAAACTAGGTAATCTCAAAAAACAAAGGGTTTTTAACCCGTGCGGTTTTCTCGGCTATTGTGGGGGCAAGGGATTGTTGCTCCCGAATTAAGGGTGATGAACCTCCTTTTTCCCGCTAAAGCTTGGCAGGGCCCCTGAAGACATTTATAGCCTGGGGGAAGTGAACAGCCCCTCTATTTTAAAATCTCCCCGGAGCATGCCAACCCTCAATGTTCCTTTTATCACACCCATTGCGGGGGGGATGGGATTCTTTTTTATTGAAGCCTTTGATGTTCCCCTGTTGTATGCTTAGATTGTTTTGGGCATGTGTTCTTGGGGGATAGTTTTCATCAAGACCCTCCCTTTATATTGGCTTCAGAGTCCCGGGCTATGACAACTCCATTTTGGGAAATCCTCACTGGGGCGAGGGGCTCCTCACGTTGTCAGGCAAGGGGGGGGGTCCACTGGGGGTGGAAAAGCCTTTTGGGAGTTCGGGGCTTTTGTTTAGTTTGGGGTTTTTTCACTTCAGGCTTTATCTGTTTAAACTTTTCCCCTTTTCTGGCTTTTCCCGATAAGGTCAGCTTGCTCTTGGGACTGGCTGCACAGAAATTAGCCCCGTTTGGGTTTTGGGCCAGGGGGTTGGCCCCGGGGTTTTGGGTTTGGGGGAAGGAAAAATTTTCTGCCTTGGGGGTTTAAGGGGGGGGGGCTGGGTTTTTGGTCTGTTCACTTCCCCCCCTTTCAGGACGGGGGGCAGTCTGGGGTTTATTGCTGTCTTGGCGAAACCGGTTGGGCTGCCTTTTCCTCCTGGGGCCCCCCCAAAGCTGGGTTTCTACTGCAGGTTGGGGGGTTTAAAAAGCAGTTTAACAATCGTCCTGGTTTTAAAAAGATTACCCTCTCTAGAGGAGGGTTTTTTTAGTTTTTTGAACCTTTATTCCTGTGATCCTTCGAATTTTTTTTGTGATGTTGGGGGAAAACTCCTTTTTTTTTTGGAAAATATTTTCCCGGGGTCGGCCTTTTGGAGGGCCCCTTTCCCTTCCCCTTAGGGGATCGAGAAAATCTTTTTTCCCGTTTTTTTCTGTTCCCAGACATGGGTTCCTGGGGGAGGGAAAGGGAAAAAAGTTTGGTCGCTTTTTTTTTTTTGCAACCTCCTTTTCGCCCAAAAGGGTGCCCCTTTCCTGGCAGAGCAAGCCAGGCCAGGCCCTGGAAAGCCCCTGGGCACAGATGGGGCATTTGGCTTTTTGGCCCCTTTTTTCCCTTTGGCCTTTCCTTTTTGGGCCTTGAGGCACACCCCGGGCCGAGAAACAGACCACCCGTCTTTTCTGGGGAAAATAAAAGGGCCAAAAGGAGGGGGTGTTTCTAGCCCGGGGGGGGCCCTACTAAATTTACGGAAACGGGTCAAACCCCCAGGACCCCGTCTCCCAGCGCACAGGGATGCCCAAAGCCCGGCCCAAAAACACACCCCACACACACACACCCCCACCCCCCATATATTATAGGGGCCGGGGGGGTGGCCGAAATGGGTTAGAGCATCAGACCCCAAGACTGGCACGACGGGAAAACTGGTTCGAGGGGTTTGAGTTCAAAGGCCGGGGGCGTTGGGTTTCCCCTTTGGGGACGGAAAATTCACCTTTTGATTGCCTTCCCCCCAGCCACTGGGGGGGCCAAACCAAACCCAAGGCAGTGCTGGTCCCAAGCCGGATAAAAAAGAGAGAATGTTACCCCAAAAAAGGGAACAAAGGCACTTCCTGGAAAAAGGAAAATGGGGGACCCTACCCCGTACTCACTCCCAAAAGGAAACCCAACTTAAAAATCAATTAAGGGATCCTGCGGTGAACCCCGGGCCCCGGCCTTTAAAAATGAACCTACTGTTTAAAAAATTATATATATATTATATAAGAACATATATATACATTTATATATATATATTTATTTGTGTGTATATATATGTATAAGGCCACAGTGGCCGAGTGGTTAGAGCATCGGACTCAAGACTGGCACGACGGCAATCTGAGTTCGAGGGTTCGAGTCAACGGCCGGGGGGTTGTTTTTCCAGGGCAAGGAACTTCAGCTCGATTGCCTACCTAGCCACTGGGTGGCCAAGCCACCCCAAAAGTCAGGCTGGTCCAAT
>NW_023659773.1:2500-20620 GCF_015228065.2 Penaeus monodon | reverse complement strand
ATTAATCATTATTTTTTATTTTTTTCCATTAAATTTTAATAAAGGAAAAAAAATTTTTTTAGGTTTTTAAAACATTATTTTTATTATTTAATTTTTTTTGGGGTTTTTTTTTTAATTATTATTATTTTTAAAAAATTTTTTAAAAATAATATAATTTTAAATAAAAAATAAAATAAAATATTTTTTAAATTTTATTTTTTTTATTTTTTGTTTGTTTTATTATTTTTTATATTTTGGGTTTTTGTTATTTTTGTTTATTTTCTTTTTAATTTTTATTATTTATTTTATTTTTATTATTATTTTAATTTTTTAAAATTAAATTTTATATTAGATTATTTATTTATTAAAATAAAATAATAAAAAGCATTAAAAATTAATATTATCATTATATTTTTATTATGATATTTATTATATTATTATTTTTATCATTATATTATATATTATTTTTTAAAAAAAAAAAATAATAAAATAATAATAATAATAAAATAATAAAAAAAGATAATAATAAATAAATTATTTTTATTTTTTATTATTTATTATTTTATTATTATTTTTATATCATTTTTATTATTTTTATTGTTTTTTGTTGATGTTGTTGTTATTTTATTGTTATTTCATTATTATTATTATTATTATTATTTTATTTTTATTTTTTATTATAAAACTTTATTTTTATTTTATTATTATTATTATTATTATTAAAATTATTTTTTATTATTATTATTATATTATTATTTTATTATTTTTATTATATTATTATTATTATTTTTGTAAATTTACATTATTTTTTGTTTTTTGATTTAATTGCTTTAAATTTTCCTTTTTATCAAAGTCACACCTTTTTTTAGCGGGGTTTAATGTAAGTGTTTATCGTTTGTACATGTTTTTATGTATTTGAATCGAGGTTGATACGGCTGTCCTCCAACCCTCCCCCTGGCCATTTTTCTCTTGAGTATTTTATTGCCTATGAACCCATTGTAGGCACATCTTCGTTGTATTATCTCAGCATTATCAATCTTAATTTCTATAGTGTAACTCTCTTGCGTGTTTTTTTTTCACAAAAAATATGATTTTTTTTACTTACTTTATAAGAATAAAAATTACCAATCATAAAGTAGGAAGTAGCTGGGTGGCTGGGAGTAGGGGGGTTTTTTCATTGTCTGGCCCTCAGTAATTTCGGAGACGCTTGGGGCTTCGAAGTCGACCGCCGCACCGCCCTCCGCCCCGCTCTCCGCCCTCGGCCTCAGGGGGCCTCGCATCCCGGCCATAAGGTCGAGGTTCCCGGTGCAACAGAGGAAGCATTATTATGCCGATTTGCAAGTCTCCTTGGGGAGTTGGATCTGTAGCCGAGGATTTTGGTTTTTCTTTCAGGTTTTCCAAAACCAGCACATCCAGCCCTCGCTCGGATTTGATGGAATACAGAGTGTCTATGTCCATAAAAAGAAATCTTATTCAAAAACCACCCCAAAACACACACACCTTATAAGGCCGCATAAGCAGGCAAAGGGCAAAAGAAGTAGAAAAAAAAAGAATTTTAACGAAAAAGGACCTAACAAAGAGAAAAAAGAAGAAAAAATAAAGAAGCGAAGGAAAGGAGATAAGCAAAAAAAGGGAAAAAAGGGAAAAAGGTAGAGGAGGGGCGGGGGGAGTGACCCCGCGGGAGACATACAGAACTTTTAAAACCAAAAAATCTTCAGTTCTCCGAACTAAAAAACAAAATTTCCCCTTTTTCGGGGAAAAGGAGGGGGGTTTTGTTTTTTACTGGTATTACAAACCCATCGGCTTTTTTTACTGGTGTAATGTTCTTTTAAAATTTTAAAAACCTTGTGATCTGGTTAACCGCTTTTCCTTTTCTCAGTCATTTCCCTTTTTCGCAAAAAAATATGCACACAACACACCCCCACTATACATATTTAATAATATATATAATTTATTATTAAAAATTATAATATATATATATAAAATTTATTTTATATAATTGTGTGTGTGGTGTGTGTGTGTGGTGTGGTGGGTTGTTGTGTGTGGTGTGGGGTTTTTGTGGGGTTTTGGTGGTCATGTATACGTTATAGTGTGTGTTTGTTTTTGTCTTTGGTGTGTGTATCCCACCCACAACACGGGGCAACGCCCCCGGGGTCCTGAGTTCAATTTCCCGTCGCGGCGTCGTAAAAATGCCTGCGTTTGACTGCTCGCTCGAGCCCGAGAAAAGACGTATACTTGAGAAGTCAAAAACACGGGCGTGGGGGAAGTCACACGTGTGGGGGCCCGAACCGCGGTTTATTCGGAAAGGGATTAGGGGAAAGGGATCCAGCCAACAAGGACCACTGCCAACCAAACCCTCAATAGTAAAATTTAGAAAGCCTTTGGAATTAAAAAGGCTGTTCAAAAAAAAAGGGGGATCCGCATATATAATTATATATTTTATATATAATATATTTTATATATTTATTATATATTAATATATATTTATTTAATTATTTAAAATAATATGTATACATATATATTTTTATATCGGTGTGTGTATGTAAACAACCCCAAAACACACACACACACACACACAACACCACCCCACACATATATAATTATATATAAATATATATTTTATATATATATATATTTTATATATTATATATATTTTTACATATAATATATATTATATATTTTTTATCTGTGTGGTTTTCTATACTATTATCATCTATTATTATCACTACTATCTATCTATCTATCATTATATTATAATTTTATAAATTATATTAAAATATAATCCTTTGGGTTTTGGCAGATATTTTTTTATAGGCGACAAACTCTCTATTTTCCCCGGTTTGGGCCCCCCGGGTCTGATTTAGGGTGGTACCAGAAAAACACATGCATTATACACAACACACCAACACACACACACACATATATATATGTTTAAATAATATAATATATATATGTATATATATTTTCATTAAATTTTATATAATATAATTTTATTAAAATATATAATTTTAATAGAGGCCCGCCCCGGGGAGGAAGGGGACTAAGCGCCCCCAAGGCAAAAGGGGGGTTTTCTTCTTCAGTTTCTTCGGTTCGCTTACATTTTTGGTTTACAAAAACCCTTTTTCCAAAATCCATACGGGCAAAAACCATTTTTTTACAAGGGTATGTTTTTTTTTAGGGACTAGATGGGGTCATCCCCTTCTTAATAAAATGTTTTTAGGTGTTTTTAGGGCTTTTTCTTTTGGTGTATAATACTTTACTTGTTATTGAAAGTGTTAACACTTCTGAAAAAAAGAGGGGGAAAATTTTAAATTGTTTTCTGCAAATAAATTTTTTGGCACGGGGGGGGGGAGGGGAAAAAGGGGGACTTGGTTCCTCATTTTTGCTCACATTCTGATGGATTTAATTTCAATTTTGCCTACCAAATTTTCGCGGAGGGGGGGGGATAGGGGGGGGAGGGGAAAACAGGGTTTTGGGGGGGGGAAAAAGGAAAGGGGAACGAAGGGAAAAAGGGGGGAGACGAAAGAGGAGGGGAGAGGAAAAAGGGAAAAGGAAGGGAAAGGGCAAGGAAGGGGGGAAGGACGGCGAGAAGGACGCACGGGCTGCAAGTATAAGGCTGACGAAAGGGGCCACGGAGGCAAAAACAGGGTGTAGGGGCCAAGAAGGGGGAGGGGAATTGCAATAAAAAAGAAAAATGATAAAACAAACGACTGGGTAAAGGGAAGACAAAAAAGGGAAAACCACAGAATGATGATTGAGGGGAAAGTAAATATGAGAAAATTAAGAATAGTGAAGTATAAGAAAAAAAGTAGTGAAAAGCAAAAATAAGTTAGTGCAGAAAAGAAGAGAAAGACAGAAAGTAAGATATGTGGAAACAGAAAAAGATAGAAAGAATGAGGGAAAGAATGCAGAGAAAGTAGGAGAGAGAGGAATGAGAGGAGAGAGAGAGAGAAGAGAGAGAGAGAGAGAGGGGGAGAGAGAGAGAGAGTGAGAGAGAGAAGTGAGGAGAGAGAAGAAGAGAGGGAGGGGAGAGAGAGAAGAGAAGAGAAGAGAGAGAGAGGGGGAGGGAGAAGGGAGGGGGAGAGAAAGAAGAGAGAAAAAAGAAGGGAAATAGAAATGAGATTTGATTTAAAAAAATTAATTAATCCAGTGGACGACAAACTGTATTTCAGAGAAAAAGGTGCATGACCGTTCTCGCAGGGGCACGTTGTGTTATTATACACACTTTTAAGAATATGCATATCAACTTCAGAGAGAGAGAGAGGGGAGAGGAGAGAGAGAGAGAGAGAGGGGAGAGGAGAGGAGGAGAGGAGAAAGAGAGAGAGAGAGGAGAGGGAGGAAGAGAGGGGAAAAAAAAGGAAAAAAAAGGGAAAAAAGAAGAGAAGACCAGAAAGAAGAGAAAAGAAAAAGAAAAACAGGAGAGAGAAAAAGAGAAGAGAGAGGAGAAGAAAAAGGGCGAGAGAGAATGATAGAGAAGAAGAAAACAGGAAAAGGTTAAAAAAAAAAAAACAAGGGAAAAAAAAAAATGGGGAAGGGGCCCCCCCTTTATTAGAGTTTTGAAAAAAAGAAAAGGTTTTTTAAAAAATAATTTTACATGTTGTATGTTTTTCTGGGGAGATGTATTTTTTTTTGAAGTGTTGGTCTGATTTTTTTTTTTGGTCGGGGGGGGATTTTTTTTTTCGGGTTTTTGGTGTAGTGGCGCGGTACATGAAACCATCTTTATATCTGAATTCCGTTCTTTTCCTTTTGAATCACAGAAACCATCTGAGTAAAAATCCCTCTCTTCGTCCGAGATTAAACCTGTGTCCCCTTTATTCCCCCCCCCTTTAAAAAAAGAGATAAAAATCCAAAACTGAAACCATCTTTCCCCTGCACTGCCCCCCTCCCCTCCCCTCCCCTTCACCCAAAGAAAAAAACGCCCATTCATTTTGGCTTCCCTGCCCCTCCCACTCCCCCCCCGGGCTCTGCCCTCTCCTTCTCCTCCCTCGAAGCGGAAAAGCCTCCTCCTCGCCCTCCCTTTGCGACTCCCCTCCCCCCCCCTTTCGTACAGAAAATCCATTCCTACTCTTCCCCTTCCCCTTTTACCCTCCTCTCCCTTTTTCCCTTTCTGTTTTATCCTGCCCTTCTCCTCCTCCCCCCTTAACCCCCGGAGACCCCCCCCCCTGCGAACCCTCGGGATACAAATTTTCAGTCGCCCGAACGCGGGGCGGCGCGCCAAAAAGGAATTTTTTTGCCAAAGTTTTTTTTTCGTCGACTGTCTCTTCGTTTCCCTTTTCCCCTTCTTTATGGATGTGCTTTTTTCCCATTTTTCTCCTCCTTTTTTCGCCTTTTTCCCTGATTTTTAAACTTTCTCTCGTCCTTATTACACTATTAATATAATTTATCATATATTATATATATAATATAATTATATAATATATAATATATATATATATATATATATTTTATAAATATTTTATATATTTAATCATATATTATATATTATATATTAAATATTATATATATATATATATATATGTGTGTGTTGTGTGTGTGTGTACAAACACACTTTGGTATTGAAAATTGATTTAAGTCGCTTGTAACTGCTGTAAAAGGGGAATTCCAGTCCATGAAGAAAGGAGCCCAAAATTGAAAGCGATTCAGATAAAATTTCTTTGATTGACAACTGGCATTGTGCGTGCCTTGGCCCCGAAGGCGTAGTGGTCCTTTCAGACCAAGGCCCGCGATCGGTTCGCTGGGGGGGGGGGCGCCGCTCCTTTTTTTCATTGTTTTAAAGTGTTTTTGTCTTTTCCTTTACTGCCTTATTGTTTTTTTTTTATTTTTATATTATTACCATAAGTTTGTAAAAAATCGTTCTTAGTTTTTTTTATTATTTTTGTTTTATCATCACCATCAGATAATAAAAAATAAAATAATAAATAATAAAATAATAAAATAATAATAAAATAATAATAATAATAAAATAATAATAATAATAAAAATGATAATAATAATAATAAAAATAATAATTATTATTATTTTTATTTTTTATTATTAGATTAAATAGATTATTAGTATTAGTTATCATTATTATTATTATTATTATTATTATTTTTTTATCATTATTATCACCTCATTATCATTTAAGTATGGGTTGACCAAAAACTGGATCATCACTTTCCCCCGACACCCCGCAAAAATTTACCTTTCCATTCATCAAAGGAACCCAAAGGCGGAACTAGTCAGCCTCCCGCTTGTGGAGCGAAGTCCCTGGGCCCCCACTCGACTGAGTCAGGGCCCACGACCCAAACCCACCTTCGTCTTGCACAGGCGTCCATTCCTCGGCCACGACCCCGGCAGGGACCCATCTGGGAGGAGAGCTTCCTTCACTTTTAAGCCCTGTCGCTCCGACATGAGCTCCCCGGCAGGTCAGGCAAACCGGGCCCAGTAAAGTGCGATTTTCCCGGTCCCCTTTTAATCTTACTGCTGGGGGTGAAGGTGTGATCACAAATCATGATGATAACATCCCAGGAAGGCTAGCAATAATATCAACATCACCAACAGCAAAAAAAGACAAAAATAACAGTAACAACAAAAAACATTGGGGCAAAAGTGAGTAGATGAGGCGGAGCAGGCGCTTTGTGTGGTGCTATGGTGTCATCTGCCTAAATTGGATATAAGCATTTCAACGGGGACTTGGGGCCTATGGTTGCTGGATTGGACCCTTTCCTGTCGCTTTTTAAATTTTTTTGTCTTAGAAATTAAAATATAAAAAATTATAAGAAAAAATGGGCATCGCTTTACTCCATTTTTTTTTACTTCTCGATATTTTTCCCCTTCTCTTTATTCTTGTTTCTTTCATACCCCTTTCTTTCTTATCGTCCTCCTTTATCGTTTTTTTTATACTTTTTCTTTTTTTCGCATCTTCTTTTTCTTTTCTTTCATATTCTTTTTCTTATTATTTCCCTCCCTTTTTTTTCTCATTGTGTTTTACGTCTTCCTTTTTAAATTTTCTTTCTTTCTTTCCTCACCCCCCCCCTCCCCCCAACCTCCCAACCTTCCGATTTTAAATCAAAAAATCCTTTTTGGGTATCAATTTTGGGGTTTTATATCCCGGCCAGGCGAAAGGGGAGGGGCTTAAGGGCCAAAGGGGACTGGGGAAAGAAGAAAGGGGAAAGGGGGAACAGCGTAAAGCGGGGGAGGGGAGCATATAGGAGATAGGGGAAGGAAAGCAAGGAAGATGCGGGCGAAGGAGAGAGACATAGAGAAAAAAAATGAAAAAAAAAAAAAAAACGATAAGCGGCATGAATCAATAACGTCACTTTCCCATAGTCACAAAAACACGAAAACACATTACTGCCCACCAAGAAGCAAAATGGGGAGGAAAAAGGGAAGGAAGGAAGGGCGAGGAAGACAGGAGGACACGGGGAGGAAAACGAGGGGGGGACAAGGGACCAGGACGGAACCCAAAAAATTCTCATTTTGGGGGACATTCTGAGAATAAAATCGGGGGTTGTCTCAAAGTGTCTGAGGTCGGCCGCCCCCACATAAAAAAATTTTAAACAAAAAACAATAAAATGAAAATTTAATTAGGCAAAATAGCGCATTATGACTTAATTTTTTATATTAATGAACCAGGGATATTCATCAAGTTTATGTGGTCTGAAATTGTTTTGTGTATTTATATAATATATATATATAATAATAAAAAAATTTATATATTTATATATATATTATATTATATTAATATATACACACCAAAAATTTACACACAGTTTGTTTATATATATTTAAACACACACATTGGGGTTATGTGTTGTGTAATTATTAATATGAATATGCTATATACTTACAAAAAATCGCATATATGTTTAAATTTGTGATATATTGTGTCTTTATATATATATAAAAATAATTATAATATTATATATTTAAAATATTAATATATATATATATAAATAATAATGTTTTAATACATAATATATATAATATATAATATTATTTTAAAATACAATATTATTTATATATATATATATATATTATTAATATATAATATATATTGTGTGTGTGTGTGTGTGGTGGTTGTTGTGGGTGTGTGTGTGTGGTGTGGTGTGTGTGTAGTGTGTGTGGTGCAGTGTGTGTGTATGTTGGGGTTTTGTTGGTTGTGTGTTGTGTAGTTTTGGGTGTTTTAGTATGTGTGTAGGTTTTGGTGGTGTGTGGTTTTGTGGGGGTGGGTTGTTTTGTTTTGGTGTGGGGGTGTGTGGTGTGTGGTGGGGGTTTTATGTGGGGTTTTGGTGTTGGGGGGGGAATTATATTTTATATTAAATATATATATATATATATTAAATTATATTATTAATTATTTTATATATAATAATATATAATATTTTTTTTTTGTAATATATTTTATATATATATATATATATATATATATATAATATATATATTTAAATTCCAAAGAGAGAGAAAAAAAAGAGAGAAAGAGGAGGAGAGGAGAGGGGAGAGAGAGGAGAGAGAAGAGAGAGAGAAGAGAGGGGGAGAGAGAGAGAGAGAGAGAGAGAAAAAACATACACATACAAAAAACCAAACACACACACAAAAAGACACAAAACCCACATATGGGGTTATGTATATTATTATATAATATATAAAAATAAATAATATATAATATAATAATATATAAGGTGTTGTGTGATGATTTTTTTTATGCATTGTAACCCACACACCACACACACACACAAAACACACACACACAACACACCAAACACATATATAAATGTCATGTATGTACAAATAATAAATAAATAAATATATGATAAACAAAATTAATTTTGTAGATGTATGTTAACCTTTAATATTGTTTATTAAAAATATATGTACATAATATTAATATATAATAAATATATAAAAAACACCCCCCAACAAAATTTCCCCCCCAAACCTCCAAAAAAAACACACACCACTGTATATAAAATAATATATATATATTTAAAATAAAAAATTTAATTTAATATATATTATTATAATAAAATGTGGGGGGTGTGTGTGGTGTGTGTGTTTTGGGGTTTTTGGGTGTGGGGTGGAACACGCACGCACCACACACACAATCTATTATATTATTTTTTTAATATATTATATTAATATTAGTACAATTAATAATATATATTAATATATATTATATTTTATTTATATTTTTAAAATTATTATTTTAATAATTATATATTTTATTATACATATATATATACATATATTTATTATTATTTTTATAATATAAAATTTTATAATATATAATATTATATATTGTGTGTGGGTGTGTGGGGGTTTTTGGTGTGTGTGTGTGCTGTGTTTGTGTGTGTGTGGTGTGTGTGTGTGTGTGTGTGTGTGGTATTGTGGTGTGTGTGGTTTTGTTGTATGTTTTTATTTTATATATTATATATATTATAATATATATATATTATATTTTATATTTTTATATAAAATATATATAATTTATATATATATATTTTAATATATTTATATTTATATATATTTACACCACAAAACCAATATTATAACGCGGGCCATTTATTGTAATATTTTATTTAAAATTATATTATTTATATATTTTTTTATTCCATTATTTATTTTATTTTTAAAAATTATATATATTTTATTTTATATAATATTTTAAAAAAATTATATTTATATACAGCATGTATATATAGTGTGAAATGCAGGTGTGATATATATAATTTATATATTATTAATAATATTATATATTATATATTTTATATAATTATATATAGTTAATATATTCATATAAAATTTTATATATTATATATATTTATTATATACATAATATACACATAATAATATAATCATAATCTATTATCGATCTATCTATCTTTACTATCTATTTATTATCTATCTATCTTTTATAATATTTATTAATATTATTAAAATATATTTATAATATAAGGGGTTTATGTAGTATTACAAGCACCACCACACAACCACCAATAAAAGTTTTTTATCTATCTCTCTATCCCTACCCTTCTAGTAATGAAGGCAGCTGCAAGCAGCCGATTTTTTAGGGCTTTTGGGCGCGGGCCCCACGGCCCCCGAGGACGATCCAAAATCTTCCGGGGGAGTCTGGGGCCGTAACCCCTTTTGGTCAAGCTGTTGTCCGAGCTCTGCTGTGTTCTTTTTTTCTTTTTTTAAAATAATCTTTTTACCCTTTCTTTTTTTTACCTTTTTTCTTTCTTTTTTTTTTTTCTTTGTCTTTTTCTTTATCTCTTCTCTTTCCATTTTTCCCTTTCTCACTCCACACTTTTTTTTTTTTTTTTTTTTTCCCCTTTTGTTCCTTTTTTTTTTACTTCTCATTTTTTTTTCCTTTTTCTTCTAATTTTTTACCCTCTTTTCCCATTCTTTCCATTTCCCCTAATTTTTACTCATCGCATTTTTTAAAAATTGACAGTTCTTTGTTTGTTTTCTAGTTATATTGTCTGTTAAACTTTTTTTTTCTAAAAACCCCTTCGTTTGCGTAATTAAAGAACTTATTATTTTTTTCCCGAGGCTTGGGGTCGTAACTCGTTGCCAGTTGTTATTTTTCATTATTATTATTTCTACTATATCAATATCGTCATATTATTATGATTATTATTAAAGTTTTAACGTAATTAAACATTTTTATCATTATTTCGTTATTCTTAAAATCATTTTTGTCATAATTATTTTATATTTTTTTATTATTTTAAATTTTATTTTTATTATTTTTATTATTATTATTACATCTTTATCATATACTCATCCGTTATTTTTATTGTTTTTTTGTTGTTATTATTTTGTTTTTTCATTATGGTTTTTATTTTTTTATTAATTATTATTATTATTTTATTTTTATCAAATTTTATTTTTTTATTATTATTTTATTATTAATATATTTTTATTTTTATTATTATTATATCAATACTATTAGTAGAATTTCTTATATTTTAAACAATGATAAAAATGATAATAAAAAATAATGATAAAATAATGATAATTAGATGTTAATAAATTTTAAAATTATGATAAACTAATAATTATTATTATTCTTTTGTTTGTTATTATCATTATTTTTTTATTATTATAATTTTTTTTTTTTGTATACTAGTTAGTATAGTATTACGATTATTAATTTTTTTTTTTATTTTTTTTAATTTTTTTATTATTATTATTATTATTGTATTATTTTATTTTTTTTCACCGCCATCATCATCATTGTAATTTTTAGGGAAAAACAGTAAAAATGATAATAACACAAAGATAAAAAACAATAATTTTATTTGATGAATTTTTTTATCATTACTTTTTTTCTTTTTATTTTTCTTTAAATTTTATTATTTTCTTTTTGTCTTACTTTATTATTTTATTATTTTTTATTAATATTAATTTTTAATTAATTATTATTATTTTTATATTATTATTTTTTTTATTATTTAAAATTTTTATATTACATTTATATCATTATTTAAAATTTTACTATTACGTTTTTATATTATTTTGTTGTTTTTGTTGTTGTTTTGTTTCATTATTTTTTATTATTTTTAGTTTTAAAATTTTTTATCAATAAACCATTATCATTTTTTCATTTTTATTTTCAATTCCTTTTTTTAAATTTTCATTTTCATATTTCTTTTAAACAAAAACCAATCATTTTTAATTATTAAATTTTTATTTTATTTTTATTATTATTTTTATTATTATGCTATTTTTATTATTATTATTACATTATTAAAATTTAAAAAATATTATTATTATTATCATTATTTTATCATTTTTGTTTTCCTTATTATCATCATCTTATTTTTATTACATAATTATTATTATTGGGGTGGTTTTATTATTATCCCCCATTATTATTATTTTATTATTTTAAAAATTTTTAATTTTTATTATTATTGTAATTATCAAAATTATTATTTTTTTTTATCAATTTTAATCATTATCATTTATAATTTTTAACTAATAATAATAATAATAATAATAATAATAATAAGATAATTATAATAAAAAATAATAATAAAAATAATAATAAAAATAATAATATTATTATTTTTATTATTTTTATTATTATTATTTTCATTTACCATCATTACATATTGATCACATTGATTTTCATCATCATTTTTATTATATTTTATTTCATTATCATTATGCACATCGTTGATATAATTTTCCATCATTTATCTTTATTTTATTATTTTCATCATTGTTTTTTGTTGTTGTCTTTATTATAAAAATAATAATAAAATAATAATAATAAAATAATAATAATAATAATGATTAATAATAATGATAATAATAATTATAAAATTTTAATATATGTAAAAAGATAACAAAATGAAATAATAATAATAATAAAAATATAAGAAAATTTATTATTATTATTTTTATTTCATTTTTCATTATTCTAGTTTGTTATTATCATACTTAAATTTTAGAAATATTATTTTTTCATTATTAATTATTATGTTTTAGTGTACTTATTTTCATCTTATAATTGTTTGTTGTTGTTGTTTTTGTTATTTTTTATTATCATTATTTTATTATTATTATTATCTTATTATTTTAAATTTTTAATTTTATTTTTTATATAATTTTATTTTTATTAATAATCATTTTATTATTTTATTAAAAGTAATAATAATAAAAATAATAATTTTAATTTTTATTTTATCATTTTTTTTTTTATTTTATAATTTTTATCATTTTTATTATTTTTTAAATTGTTTTTTTCTTTTTTTGTTATTATAATTTTTTATTGTTTCTTTATTTTTTTATCATTATCTTTTTTATTTTTATTATTATTATCATTTTTATCACCACATTTTAATAAATTTTTTTATTATTATAATTTTTTTATTTTTTTTATTTTTATTTATTATGTTATTTCTCTATTATTCTATATTCTTTTCTTCGTCTAATTTTATCATTAAAGTTTTTATTGGTATTTTATTAATTAATCGGTATCATTTTTACGTATTATTATTTTATTTTAATTTTATTGTAATTTTTTTTTTTTATTATTGTTTTTTAACATCATTTTATTATTATTGTTTTATTATTATTATTTTTTTTTTTATTTTATTTTTCATTTTATTTATTATTATTATTTCTATTTTTTTTTATTATCATATTATTATTATTTTTTTTTTTTTGTTTTATTAAAATTAAATTATTATTATTATCTTTTTGTTTTTTGTTGTTGTTACATTATTGTTATAACCCTTTTTTACTATTTTTATAGTAGTTATTGTTATTACTATTAACTATACTATTATTGTGTAGTTATCAATATTATTTCATCATCCTTTCATAAAAATAACAAAAAAATAATAATAATAATAATAATAAAATAATAATAATATAATGTAGAAAAGTAATCTACTATACTACTACTACTACACTACAAAAATAATAACAGAAATAATAATAATAGAAATAATAATAATAAAAATAAAAAAAAATATATTATCTAGTAATAATAATAATAATAATAATAATAATAATAATAATGGAAACAACACTAAAGATAAAAATATTAATAAAAATGATAATGACAATAAAAGCCGGGCCATAAAATGAAAGGCCCAGGCGAAACCCCGAACTTGCAAAACTCAAGCGCAGCAGATAACAATAATTATTTTATCATTATTATTTTTTTTATCATTATTTTTATTTTCATTATTTCATTATCTATATCTATATTTTTATTTCTATTTAATTATGTTTTTTATTATAATTTTTTCATTATTATCATTATTAATATTATCCTCAAAATTTATTATTATTATCACAATTCTTTTTTCTTTTTTTTATCATTTTTTATCTTTCTATTATTTCTATTATTACCCTTATTGACATTATCATTTTGTTATCGTTTTTATTGTTATTATAATGATCATGAAATTTTAATAATTTATTATTATTTTTTTTTTATCTTTCATTTTGTTTTTTTTTTTATTGGGATCATATTTTCACTATCTTAAAAGGATTATTGAAATAATGTTAAATTTTTTATTATATTTTACTATTATTATTATATTATTCGATTATTTTATATATCTTTTATTATTTTTTTTTCTATATTATTATTTTATTTCTTTTTATTTTTTATTCATTGTTATTTTAAAATTGTCATCATTATGTTTTTATCAATTATTTCATTTTCATTATTATATCAATGTTGTTTTTTTTATTATATTTTTATTACATTTTATTTTTTGTTGTTGTTGTTTTTTTTATTATTATCATTTTTATTACATTGTTATTACTTTAGGAATGATAAACATTTTTATCAGATAACATTTAGGGTAATAATTTTGAGATAATGAAATAATATAGAGTAGCACTGATAATGGAATGATAACAGTAATAAAAAAATAGAAAATAATGATAAAAGAGTATGTGTAAAAAAAAAAAATTATGATATGATAATATAATAAGAAATAAGGATCATGAAAAAACAAAATCATAATTAATAAAGATAATGATAATATGATTCAAAGATAAAAAAAAAATAATTTTATTGTTACTTTATCCCATCTCATTATTTTTTTCTACTATTTTTGTTAGGTAAGATTTATTTTATTGTTGTTTTTTTGTTTCGTATTACTGTAAAAACTTTTTCCTTATAATATTTTTGTATTTATGATAATACAAATTTATTATTACAATCATTCCCATTATTTTTTTATTTTATTTCATTTTTTATTTTTTTGTTATTATTATTATCATTTTGTCATTATTTTTATAATTGGGGAAACAGTAAAGTAGTATAAAAGTAAAAAAAAACATTAGTAGGGGTACTGTATTGTCATTTTATTATTATCTGTTGTATTATCATTTTTATTTATGGCGTTAATATAGAATATTTTATATATATTTTAATTAAAAATTTTTCTTATTTATATTATTTTTTTATTTATTTTATTATTTTTATTATTTTTATTATTATTAAAATTTTTCTTATTTTATTTTTCATTTTTTTTTCATTTTTATTATTATTTTCATCATCATTTTTATTATTATTTTTATTATTATTTTTTTATTATTGTTTTTATTATAGTATATAGTAGTAGAGGATAGTAATAATATACTTTTTAAATTTTTATTATTAATATTTTTTATTTTTTTAAATATTTCTTTTAAATTATTATATAATAATAATTTTTATAAAATATTTTCATTTTTTATTTTATTATTATTTTTTTTTGTCATTATCATTTTTTACCTTATCAATATTATCATATTTTATTATCATTTTTATTATTATTATTATTATTTTATCATTTTATTATTTTTATATTATATTTTAATTTTTTATTTTTTATTATTATTATCATTTTATTATTTTATTACTACTATTTTTATTTTTATTTTAATTTTAAACATTATTAAAACATTGTTATTACATTGTTATCATTCTTAAATTTTTCTCACATATATTAGTATTTTGTTTATATTAAATTTTTAATTTTTTATTATTATTATTATTTTTGTTGTTTGTTGTGTTTGTTAGCAACGTAGTTGTTTTTAGTATCATTATTATGATCTTGTTATTTTATCATTTTTTTGTTACTATATACATAACATTTTTTTATCATTTTTTTATGTAATTATCATCAAAATACCATTAAATTTGCTGGTTTCTTTCATTATCCTCATAATCATTAATTATCATTTTATTTGTTATTATTATTATATTATTTTTTTATTATTATTATTATTATTATTTTTTCATTATTTTTATTGTATATTATAATTTGTGTTGTGTTGTTGTTTTTCTTTTCTCCTTCTTATCTTTTTATTATTTATTTTTTTTATATTTTATATAAAATTTCATTATCATTTTTACATTGTTATTTTTTATTTTTATTATCATATTATTATATAATTCTATTATTTTTATTATCATTTTATTATTATTTTGATTATTATTATTATCATTATTTCTGTTAAATTTTCATATTTATTTTATAAATTTTTGTTTTTATTTTTATTGTTTTGGTTTTGTTCTTGTTCTTTTTTTTATTCTTATTTTTATTATTATTAAATTAAATTGTTGTTGTTGTTGTTCTTATCATTATCATTATTATTAAAAAACAATTTTTAATACTATTTTCATTTTTATTATTACCTTGTGGTTTTTTGTTATATCATCGCATTATTTTATTTTATTATTATAATTTTTTATTATTATTGTTTTTGTTGTTGTTGTTGTATCAAAATTATTATTTTTAAATTTTTTTATTTTATTTTCATTATCATGATCTCATTATTATTTTATTTATCATCATGACATTATCATTTTATTTCATTATAAAAAATCATTATTGATATTATTTTTACTATTTTCATTATTATCGTATTATTATTATTAATATAATATTATTATTTTTATTTTTATTATTTAAATATATTGTTATTTTTATTATTATGGTTATTATTATTATTATCTTTATCGTAATTTTTATTTTTGTCATTATTTTTCGTATTTTTTTTATTATTTCATCACGTTTATATTTATATCTGTTATCATTTTAATTTGTTTTTTTACAAATTTTAATTTCATGATTTTATGTTATATTTTTTTTATTTTTATCATTGCTGTTGCTTTTACATAATTTTAATACTCATTTTCTTTTTATCATGCTATTTTTTAATACGATTGTTATTTTTATTACCGTTTTATTTTATATTATTATTATCATTATTATTTCATATTTTTATTATTTCATTATTTTTTATTTTTTATTATTATTTTATTATGAATTAATAATAATAATATAATAATAGTAAAAATAGAATAATAATAAAATAAAAAATAATAATAATAATAATATTAAATTTTCATTATCAATATTATATCATTATTTATTTTTATTTTTATTATTTTTATCATTATTATATTTATCATTATTTTTATTATTATCAAATTTCTATTATTATTTTTTATTAACGTTTTTGTTATTAGCATCATCATCATTCAAATAATAATTATGATGATAAAAGGGGTTATTATCGTTTTATTGGTATTATTATTATTATGATCCTTATTATTTCATTATTATTGTTGTCATTAGATATTGTAATTGTTATTAACGTATTATTATTATTATTACTGTCAAAATTATAATCATTATTACTAGTACTATCATTATCGTCAACATTAACATTATTATTATATAATTACATTATCATTATCATTATCGTTATTATAATTTTATCGTTATTTGTTGGTATTGTTGTTGTTGTTGTTAGCATTATCATTATTATTAGTATTCTTATTATTATTCTATTCTTCTTGTTTTATTATCTTTATCATCATTATCATGAATATTGTATTATTGTTATCATTATCATAATTTTTATCAATATTTTTATCATTATCATTGTTATTACTATTGTTATTATAACATTGCTATCCTTTGTATTTCAGACTTATTGCTATTATCTTTATCATTATTAAAAACATTATTTTATTATTATCATTATTGATATTCATATTGTTAATATCATCATCTTCATTGCAATTTATCATTATTGTTATAATCATCACTGTCATTAATGATACCAGTTATTATCTATGTTATTAACGACATTATTACTACTTGTTATTGTCGTTGTTATGCTATTGATTATTATTACACCTACTATTATTATTATTATTGTTGTTATTATTTCTTCATCATCATCATATCGTTATTATTATTCTCAGGGATATTATTATTATTAATATGGTTATTATCATTATTATAATTTGCATTATTACCATTTTTTTTATTTTTATTATTATCAGATCATAATAATATAATAATAATAATAATAATGATAATAATAAAAATAATAATAATTAATAATAATAATATAATAATAATAAGATAAATTTAAATTATTATCATTATTATTATTATTATTTTTAATTTATTTTATTATATTATTATTTTATTATTACTATTATTATCTGTTATTATTATTATTATTATTATTAATTATTTGATATTATTATTGATACTATAATGATAAAGATTATTATCATTTTTTATCATTATTATCATTATAATGTTTTTATTGGGTATTAGTGTTTTTTATTATCAATATTTTTTCATTAGTTGATTTACTATTGTTATTTTTATT
>NW_023659772.1:0-20621 GCF_015228065.2 Penaeus monodon | reverse complement strand
GTATAATAGAACGGTTTACTGTAAAGCGGCCCATACACGATCAGTTATATTGCACAAGTCGGTTGCACAATATAATTGACAATTTAAAGTTGCCCACACACAGGTCAATATAATTAACACTTTAATTGCGCAAACCAGGCTCAGTTTGGTCTTGCAATCCACTGAGAAAGGATGGAGGATTTTGATCCAGCAATCGCCGTGGCCGTTGCGCTTGCTGCAGAAGAGGAAACCGGTGTTCCAAAAAGGAAGCATGCAAAATGGTCAAAAGAATGGTTTCTGCAGCGTTCAACGTTTGGACACACCAAATTACGTGAACTGAGCCATAATGAGCCAAGTGATCTTAAAAACTTTCTGCGCATGGATGCTGAGTCCTATAATGAGCTATTGCAAATGGTCGCGCCCCTGATTGAAAAACAAACTACAAATATGCGTCAGCCCATCTCTCCTACGGAGCGTTTATCAATGACACCCCATTACCTGGCTACGGGAAATACATTTGAAGATCTGAAGTTTGTCAGTGTTACTGCGCCACAAACCATCGGCAAAATTGTTAATGAAACCTGTGAAGCCATCATCAGCTGCTTACATGAGTACTTAAAGGTAAGATTAAGTTTCTTGTCAAATATATCAAATACATATATCTTTATCATTTGTGAAATGAAACACCAACAAGTCAATAGTTAGTTTTTAATCAAATTAGTAATTTTAACATTGGCAAAAATCTATAATGATTAGAACAATACTCAAAAGAAACAGTATAACATTAGAACAATACTCAAAACTCAAAAAAAGAAATTATTTTCAACGCACTGATGGTATTACTACAAACACCAAATTATTATCAGTCTGAATCAAACTGTAGTGTTTGTTTAGAAGTAAAGCTCGAGAAGTAATTGGCCAGAGAATACGACTGTCCACTTGTTGGGGTACAGTTTTCGCCTACAGCGGTGCAGTATGAATAAGGTAGAAATGTAGCCGACTGATCAGAAATGGTCGAAGATAGTGTAAATGAATGGCTTTGTGTCCAGTTGTCATTGTTTATTTGGACTAAATTCCTTTCGTGTACCCATCTGTCCCTCAAAAAAAAATATCGTTCATAGCTTCTTTGCGAACAACTGCTGGTCTGGAGTCATCTTTGAGAGTTCAGCTGCCCATGTCTTGGCTTGGCTAAGATTGACGTCTTCGGGACCTTTGCGTAATCGTTCACAGGCAAGCTTCAGAAGTTCTTCGGGCATCATTCTTAACTGGCATTACTGAACTTCTCGTCTTCATCCGTTTGTCAGGTTTTTCTGGAGAGACTCTTGCTCATGGAAGGAGAAGGCGTCAGTGTTGACTGCGGCTCTCTAAACATGTTGCTGGGAACGTCTGTTTCCACATCTTCCGTATCATCCTGTGAACATAAAATTGTTTTTATCATTATCAATTCATCATGTGAAAGGCTGACTGTGAGAGGTAATTTCATAAGAAATCAAAATTAGTCAACGAGGTGCAAAGTGAGTTATAAATTGAGATAAACTCTGGCAGCCAGCCAACGCTCATATAATAATGCCATTTCATTAGGTCTGTAAACAAAGAGAACTATCTTTTTTCTGCCAAGTATGCTAAGAGAAAACTGGACTGCAGTCCTTTTGTTAATGAATTAATGCCGTGTCTATGGAAAGATGGTTCTATCGTGACCTAATGATCATGTGAAGTGTTTCATCCAGTTAACATAAAACTGTGAAGGATTTCGCAAAAGCTGGAATTTTCCGCACGCTCTAGGTGCGGTAGTTGGTAAATATATTGCCATAAAGAAACCACCAGGAAGTGGGTCGTACTTCTTCAATTACAAGAAGTTCTTCAGCATCGTGTTAATGGCGGTAGTAGACGCACTATGAATTTATAGTCGCCGATGTTGGTGTGAACGGAAGAGTGTCGGATGGAGGTGTGATTTCTTATACAGATTTTGGCCGTATGATGGACAATCAAAAACTCGCAATTCCTCCTCCAGAAAAACGTGAGATGAAGCCTCTCTCTGACCGAAAATTTCATGAAGCCATATCCTGGACGTGGCGCTGAAGAGGATGATATCTACAATGAGAAATGTATTTTCAACTACCATTTAAGTAGAGCGCGTATGGTCGTGGAAAATGCATTTGGAATTCTCGCTTCAAGGTTTGGGGTGTTCCAAAGGCAGATGCTGCTTTCACCAGAAAAGGCTCAGACGGTAACGTTAGCTTGCTGTTACCTACACAATTTCTTGAGAGGAAGTCCCAAAAGATACATCATGCAGGGAACTGTGGACTGGGAAAAATGAGAATGGAACTGTCCATGGGGGGTCATGGCGAGATTCGCAGATGAGACACACGGGTTGCAAGCGACACAGAGGAGAAATGCCTCAGATAAAGCAAAGGACATACGGGATATGTTCAGACGCTACTTCTGTACTAAAGGATCTGTACCATGGCAACGACAATCACATCACTCTGTGTAACTCTAAATGTAATGTAAAAATAAATGGTTCCATACGAATTGCTATTTTTTTAAATACATCTTTTCTTGTGTATGTGTGAATCATCAGTACTAAATATATTTAAAGAATGCAGTGCCTGTAAACCAGTTATACATCTGAAAATTTTGCTTTAACACATAATCGATTTTTAATTTAAAAACATTTTCTTATATTCACCGCAAAAAGTAACATATCATTTATTTAAAAATGTCGTTCAAAGCTAGTTTACAAAATACAGGTAATTTAAATAATCTCTGCAACACTCACGCGCCATGAGCGTGACATAATACATAAGAAAATGTTTTTTAAATTAAATATCGATTCTGTGCTAAAGTAAAATAATACCAAAATTACATACCTCATGAGAAGGCCCGCTTTCGTCTGCAGTCGAGTCTAGACATGTCTGCTTTGTGAGTGTACTCCGCGATTTTGCTGGGATTTCTTGGTCGTTGAGGAAGGTAAGGGCTTGAAAATACACAACATTGGTTCATATACTGGTCCGCCCCTGCGCCAGATTTTCCGACTCCTGCAACTTTTTTCAATTCTTTGCGATAGTTGGTTCTGTATGAATTGATTTTTTTTTACATTTTCTCTTGTGTAGTTTGGGTACTTTTCCTGGAAATTTTCAACCAACACAGCATAAGCTGCATCTTCCTTTGTCTGTTGCTGTATTCATCACATTGGAATGTTTCTGTCTTCTTTGTCCAACATGTTGACGGTACGAAATCTGGAGGACAAATGATTTTATAGCGCAATTTAATTGATGGTCACCACAGACGGTCAATTAATTGTACAATCAAATAGACTTGCGCAGTAAAATATCAAGCAGAAATTGATTCACTCAATACGATTGTGCAAGGCATCAATATCGCCCATTGTCATTTCAGAGTATTGACAATGAAATTCCGCAATATAATTGATCGTGTATGGGCCGCTTAAGACCATACACTACTACTAGGGCTTCCCTCTCAACCGAGGAATACTTAACTTCGCTCTCGTTCAGAGTACGACTGAAACAGGTTATTGGACGCAAATGCCCATTATCATTATGTTGCTGGAGTACATCCCCAATAGCAAATTCACTAGCATCAGTATTCAGAATGAATGTTTTGTCAAAGTCTGAATAAGAAAGAAGTAACTCTTTCTTATGGCAAGCAATTCTTTAAGATCACTGAAAGCTTTCAGTGCATCATCAGACCATTTACGGACGATTTTGCGGTTATTAAACTTCCTAGAACCCTTCGTCATTTCAGTAAGAGGCATAGCTACTTGTGTAAAATTCAAAATGAATTTGCGATAATAATTCGCAAGACCAAGAAATGACTGCAGCTCTTTCAGTACTGCTGGTTTTGGAAACTTCCGTAGCGCTTCTACCTTTTCTCCCTGAGGTCTGATACCCTTACTGGAAATTATATGCCTGACTACCATCCCGTCAACACACTGAGATGTAGCCAAACACACCGGCAAGGTCTGAGAGTGACCTTCCATAATGTGGTAATCTTCAGACTTATTTTCATCAGAATCACTTAAAATATCTGCTCCAATTTCAGCTGCTTCCACTGGCAGTATAACTACAACTGGTTTTAGGGAGCGCGATGGCACAAGCCTTGCAGGTATCCTTGTTTTATTCATTTGCATTTCAAACGGCTTTGAATAAAACTCTGCCTTATGGGAAAGAATAAAATCTGAGCCCAATAATATCTCTGTAGGTAGATCCACATCCTCAACGACGAAGCAGTAATGAGTCAAAGGAATTTTAGCTAACTACATTGTTAGTGGAACCAACCCATGATGTAACATAGACCCATCTGTTAGACGAACACTCACGTTAGTCTTTGTATTGTCCCTTGTTTTCGAAGCGGGCAATATGGATTCATGCACTAAGGATACTTCAGCGCCAGTATCAAACAATACCTTTCTTTCATTGCCCTCTACTGCTGCATTTAAAACTATCAATCCTTTACCATTAAATTTTGTAGCACTGGCAACTTGATTTTGGCTACCTGATTGCACTAAGGTTCTAGTCATGTCACCTGTTTTTTTTTTGTTTTTTTTTTTGGGGGGGGGGCTGCCTCCGTTTCCCGATTGATTTTCTGACGTTTGATTTTCTCCTAGGGTTCCATGTGGGTCATTTATGGTCGTTTATTATAAGACCTAGCTGAATTCCAATTCGAAGGTGAATGGTAAGCTTTCTTTGTATAACCAGTACTTCCATAATTACAGTCACTATTGCTAGCATTCTGTCGTGAGGGTCCTGAAGCTTGTCCCCTAAGTCGATGATGTGTATCTATGTCATGACCGTTCTTCTTGCAAAATGTACAGAAAGGTAACTTCCTTCTATGACTGAATCCTCTGAAGGAGGATGTAGAAGGCTGGGGACTACTCTGATGTTGCATCAGGCCCCTGTGTGTGGGTGTAATATACATTTCATTTTCTTGTTCATTTTAACTCTGGCTATTGTACTCAGTACTGTGGCTTTCGGCTCTCCTATGAGGCAGGGCATTAACACGCACTTTTTTATTATTCACTTGTTCCTCATAAACTAATTTAGCCTCTGGGTGTTGTCTCATGTACTCCAATCCCTTTGCTAAGAGTTCTTTATGTTTGAAATATTGGGCATCAAATAATCTCTCGGCAAAAGGCAGTGGGTTTGGTTCGGTCAACCAAGGACCTCCTTTTTAAAGGAGAGGGTCCAGTCAATCATTACCCAAGGTATTGGAGACCTGGCCATTCCCTGGATTCTCAGACTTGTGCCTTGAACATTTTGTCTCAGAGCCACAAGCTATGAGCCACTGCCAATCTCTGAAGCAATCAATAGGGTACCGAAGTCATTCTTCACAAAATCAGACTAGGTTACCATTGCGCATGGCATATCATAGAGACAATTGATTATGCAGACAGGTGTTGCATGCACTGTGGCGAGCCGAACGCCACGCTAGTACATTACTTACAGAAATGTGATCACACACAATTCCTGAGACACAGTCCGCCCACAAGAGCCGCCGGGCTGGTAATGAGATTATACTGCATGCTTACATCATGGCAGGAGCGTCTGCTGGCAATCCCGCCACCACGGTAAGCATTGAGTGTCAGAGAAGAAAATGAGACAGCCATTAATAGCTGACACAGGCCGAGCCATATGTATGAAGGCCAGGGCGAAGCCAGAACTTCGCAAATCTCAATCGAACGAACGAACGAACCGAGAACAGCATTCCCTGATCCTGCAGCGGAACACGACAACAGTAGCAGCTACACAAGGGCTGGCCAGTCCTTAGCCGACTGGGAGCCTACTGGCTCCCCCGTTAGTAGGCTCCCCCGTTGATCTCCAACTTCACATTCAGCACCCAGCCATAATTGGGGCACTCACACCCACAAACAAACACTCCATAATGAATAGACCAGTCCAAATAGTAGATGCCAAACCGCCATATACATATGTATGTGTGTGTATATATATATATATATATATATATAATATATATATATAATATATATATATATATATACATACATACATACATACACACACACACACACACACACACACACACACACACACACACACACACACACACACACCACACACATTATATATATATATATATATATATATATTATAATATATATCATATATATATATATATTATATATATAATCTATAATACTATATATATATGTATATGTATATGTATATATAATATATCATATAATATATATAATATATCTATATATATATATTATATATATATATATATGTCTATAATCATATTTCCATATATATACATATGTATATATATATTATATATATATAAATTCATATATATGCATATATATATATATATATATCTATATACTATATATATATTATATATATATATATATTATGACTATATATATATATATCTATGATCTGATGTGATTAGTATTATATTATATATCATATATATATATAATAATAATATATATATATATATATATATGTGTGTGTGTGTGTGTGTGTATGTGCATATATATCATATATATTAATATATATAATCATAATATTACATATATATATATATATATATATATATATATATATATATATATATATATATATATATATATATATATATATATATATATATGTATATATATGTATATATATTCATATTTATACATCCCTTGTGGCGAGTCTCCAGGCAGGCCCTCGGCCCATATCTAATTACTCACGACAGGTCTCGTCGAGCTGCCCAGCCATTGTCTCCTGGGTCATCCTACAGGCTCCTCCACCAGGGTTGTCCTCGCAGAGAGACAACCTGATGGGCAGGGTCATCCACAGGGAATGAGCTAGGTGCCCATATAGTCTAAGATGGCAATTCCGGATTATGCAAGTAACAGGTCCCATGCCAGTCTCACGGTGTAACCGCCGGTTGGACACGTGGTCCTGCCAACTGTAACCCCATAATCCAGCAAAGAGACTTGTTACCAAAAGGCATCAAGACCCAAGACACTGGATAGCGTCCAGGTTTCACTTCCGTAGAGCAAAACTGGCATTATCAAGGTCTTAAAGACAAGTAACTTGATTCTTCTGCATAGGTACTGACATCTCCAAACGCTCTTGTTGATCGAGTTCATGGCTCCTGTTGCAAGACAATTCATCTATTGACTTCTTGGTCTGACAGCCCAGAGGTATGGACTATGCTACCAAGGTATGTAAAACTCTCTGTAACTTCAACATTATCGCTGCAAGCATGGATCGACTGAACAGGTTCCCCTAACAGGCCCCCAAAGTCCTGGATCTTGAATCTTGGTCCAGGAGACCTCTAGGCCAAAGGGTTTCGCCTCATTTTTAAAGGCATCAACAGCCCCCACCAGGGGACTCCAGGGACCCCGATAGGATATAAAACACCCTTTGGGCAAAGCCCAAGGGTTCTGAGTTTTCCGGTTTTTCCCCAAATTTAATGCGCCACACGACTTTGGAAAATAGTTCTGCCAATTACCCGGGCCATACAGGTGTTAAAAAAGTGGGGGTGCAAGGGGACACACCCTTTCCTCACCCCGGGAATAAACAGGGAAAAAGGTTTAAACGGCCCTCACCACGTTTTAAGCACTTTCATTACCGGTATAAAGGTTTGTATTAGCCCAAAAATTTCTACATCAAAATTTCCCCCTGAGTTTTCAGGTCCCCCATAGCGATCACGAGGCCCCGAGTAAAAACCCTTTCTTGAGGTCAATGTAGGCTGCAAGAAACCCACGACCCAAACCCCGGGTAAAAATCCACGTTACTCGAAGTGTAGTTTTGGTCTATTGTGGCCCTTTCAGGAGTAAAACCCAAGCCCAAATTTTGGGTTTTCTGATGCCTTGTAGTGGTCAGGGATCCGTTTAAGAAGAATGTGGGCCCAAAAAAACTTTCCCTTTGGTTTATGCAGAGTGGGTTAAGCCATGGTAGTTGCTACATTTCCCCAAAACGATCGTTTTTTCCCCTTCGGGAAAGGGGATGACCACGCCCCCAACAGCCCGGGGGAAAATGGTACCAGACGGCCGGGAGGGCAGTCAAGACTGTATGAAAGGGCCCCGAGCCATAGGTTCACCCCCACCCTTTTACCCCAGTTCAGCGGGGCATATCACATAGCCCTGCAGTTTTTCCCACTTTTCAGCTGGAAATCCCATTCTTCCTTTCCCTTGGATAGGAGGTTCCTCGCTGAGGGGGGGGTCTGGGACAGGGGATTTTAACATCGCCCGGATTTTAAGCTAACGTTGGAGGGTTACCTGGTAAACTGCTCAAAAATTTCTCAGGCCCAACGTTTACGAACCCCCAAAGGGGACTGGGAGTCATCTGCGAGGAGGGCTTTGAGTTCTGCTTTTCCCGGGCCTTTGGGGGCAGGGGGGAAGGGGTTTTTTTCCAAGAAATTTACCTTCAACTTCCCCAGCAAAATTCCTGGGTGAACGTTTTCTTTCCCCTTTTCAGCAGGTCCAAGCCCTTCAGACCAAGGAGCACAAAAAACCCGGGTTTCCATTAGAAAACCAGCGACATGCTTTAGTGGCCTCCATTGGGGGGCCAGGGAGATGGATTTTTTGCCTTTCCCCCAGGCAAGCCCAAAGGACTCCTGGGCGTTCGAGTGTTTTTTGCTTGAAGGAAAATCCCCCCAGAGCAACTGAATCTTCAGGTTTTTCCCATGGGCCCATGGGCAGTGCCACAGAAAATCGGCACTCCAGAAAACTCGCAGTTCATGGGGATCCTCCCTCACAGGTAACAAGAAGGGCGATCTCCTTGGGTACGTATCTTTTTCCCCTAACAAAGTTAGTGATGCGGGTTGGGGGCGCTGGTACAAGGAGCCCGAGATCCTCATTCTTGGGATCTAGCAAAAATCCCGGAGGGAAGGGAAAGCTGTTTTTCGCTGCTGGGGGTCAGTCCCGAGCCATGGGGGGCCCACAGACTCTCATAGCTAGCTCAGTACAACCCGGATACTGCATTGAAGCGCCCCGGGAAAAAGCAATATCTTGCCGGGGGGGAAATTTTCTGCCACAGATGGGGAGGGTTTTTTAGAACGCCTCTTTCAAATCGGGGATTTTAAAAAAATCAGTAGGAGCGGAAAACAAACAATAAGAGGCATGGGAAACCAAAGGCATTTCTTCAGTCCTTTAATGCTCTTTTAAAGCTCATCAACCGTGTCACCTCAACTACCCAGGGGCTGAATTTGGGGGAAAATGGTATGGTACACCTGGAGGTGGTGGGCCAAACGCTGGCCCCGACCCGTTTGTAGGTGTACCTACCCACATGATCATGCCAAATCTCACCTCTGAGAGGGCAGCCACCTCAACTCCCAGTCGTTCAGTTCCCCCGATAGCAGCGTTAACCGCTGTCTTGCCACAAGGGCTGGAGTTCCAAAACGGCCCCACCCGGGGAAACGAGCTGAGGTTAAGCCTCGGGCGGTCAAAACCGGGTTTTCCGCCAATCTATATTGTGGGCGTGGGGTGGTGTGATATATATAATAATATATATTATAATATAAAAATAAAATAATATATATAAATGCCCCGATTTTAGGTTTTATATAAAGATATATATATAAAATAATAATATTTAATATATATATTAAAATATAATAAAAAATATTATAATAATATATAATTTTAAAATTTAAAAATTATATAAAATATAAATGTTTTATATAATGTAAATTTTTTTATGAGTATTTTATTCATATAAAATATATAAAATATATATATATAATATATAATATATATATTAAAACTATTATGTAGTATGTGGTGTGGGTGTATATATTAAAATAATGTTTATATGTATATATATATATATATATATATAAATATAAAATATTTTTAAATATTTAAAATAATAATATATTATATATTATAAATTATATATATATTATATAATATATGTCTTATGTATATACATGTGTCTATATACAACACAGCACCACACACCAAACAACACACCAACACACACACACACACACAACACACACACACACCACACACACACCCCACACAAATATTTATATAACATATTTATATTATATAATAAATATATATATATAATATATATATATATACACATACATACATATACGACATTAATAATAAATTTAATTTTTATGTATATAAATTGTGTAGCATATAATATATATATATATAAATATATAATAATATAAAAATATATATATATATATATATGTATGTATGTAATTTATATTTACATAAATTTAATATACACACATATAGTAAATAAAATTTTATATGTAGAATTATTTTTAATAAAAATTATATTATAATATAATATATATATAATATAATATATTATATATAAATAATTATATATTATATATATATATATAATTAAAATATTTTATATTATTATAACACGTATAAATGAAAAAAAAAAAAAATCTGGTGTAATATAATATATATTTAATTATAAAATATATATATTTATATATATATAATATATATACATAATATATATTATAAAATATATATATTAATATATAATTATATATATAAAATTATATAATATATTATATAGATTCAACAATATAAAGCACCCCACCCTTTTTCCTTGGGCAGGACGCAATTTGCGGCTTTCTTTTTTCACACGGAAAAAACATCCGCCCTCAAAGGGGAAAACCGCGCATAAAAGGACACGTCCCTAAGGAGAAAAAGAGGCACAGCAGACAGCCAAGCCCACACAGGGTCCAGCTCCACCACCCCCGTCCTCCCCGGGACAGAGGGTCCGGGGGGTTATATCTGTTTCAAGAATAAACCCGCAAGCTAAGCCCTTTTCACTGACCCCCAAGCCCCCTTCGTCTCGCTCCATCTGGCTCCTAATCTCTTGTCACTCCTATTCTGGTAAAGCGGAGGCCCCTCGTTACATTGGCGAAGTGGTGCTCCCAAAATCACGTGTCGCTTTCAATATATATATATAAAAATTTTATATATATATTTATTGAAGCGACAGTGAGTTGGGGGCACCCCCTTCGCCCGATGTAAGGAGAGGCCTCCCCCGTTTCCAAATAGGGGTGAACGGGATAGGAGCCAGATGTGAGCGAGACGAGAGATGGACTTGGGGGGTCAGTGAAAAAGGGGGTAGCTTGCTGGTTTATTTTTGAAGACAGTATGAGACCCCCCAAAAGACCCCCCATGTCCCGGGTGGAGGACGGGGGTGGAGCGGACCCGTGTGGTTTGGGGTTCTGCTGTCCTCTCTCTTTGCCTTACGGACGTGTCCTTTTATGCGGCGGTTCCCTTCGAGGACGGATGTTTGTTCCTGTGTGAAAAGAGAAAGCCGGCAAATCTGCGTCCCTGCCCAAGGAAAAGGGCTGCGTGCTTCATATTGTTGACATCTATATATATATATATATATATATACTATATATATAATATATATATAGATATATATATATATATATATATATATGTATTTATATAAAAATATATTCATACATATAAAAGTTTATATATATACATATATGTGTGTATATATAAATTTATGTAAATATAAATATATACATACATACATATATATATATATATTATATATATATATATATATATATATATATATATATATATATATATATATATGTATATATAAATATTTTGTGTGTGTGTGTGTGTGTGTGTGTGTGTGTGTGTGTGTGTGGTGTGTGTGTGTGTGTGTGTTGTGTGTGTGTGTGTGTGTGTGTGTGTCTGTGTATGTATATAGACACATGTATATACATACAGACATATATGTATATATATATATATAAATATATATATATAATATATATATAATGTATATATAATATATATATATATATATATATATATTATATATAGATATATACATTTAAAAATATATATATATTATAACACACACACACACAAATACTTTTAAAATAAATATAATATAATTAAATTATAATATATTTTAAATAATAAATAGAAAATAGTACATAAATAAATACATATTAAAAATTTAATTAATATATATATATATAATAATTATATATAATATATATATATTATAATATATATATATAATTATATTATAAATATTATTTATAATTATATTTTTATATACATACATATATTGGGCATTTTAAAATTATATAATTTTTATATATATTATATTAATTATATATATATATATATATACCCCACCACACACCAAAATATAGATGTGGCGGCCCCCGGGGAGGGGCCCGCCGAGGTTTAAACCCTCAGGCTCGCTTCCGGGTAGGCGTTTGGAACATCCGGGGTCCTTGTGGCAAAGAGCGTTAAAACGTGCTAGGCGGGGAACTAAAAGGACTGGGATTTGAGGGGCTGCCCTTCAGAGGTGGAAGGGGCATGATCAGTGGGGTAGGTACACCTCACTGGTCGGGCACAGCGATGGTCACCCCCTCAGGGTGTACCCAAGCCATCTCCAGCCGATTCACCCCTCGGTAGTTGGGGGGTGACACCGGTTAAAGAGCATATTAGAGCATGGGGACTGAAGCATCCCTTTGGCTTTTTCTTATTGCTGATACGTCTACTGATTTTTGTAATCCGATGTGAAAGGGGGTTTCTTGCCAAACTCGCATCGTGGCAGGGACAATTTCCCCCCGGCAAGATATAGCATTGTTGGGGCGACTTCAATGCAGTACCCATTTTGGGACTGAGTAGCTATGAGATGTCTGCGGCCCCCATGGCTCGGGAGCTGACCCGCAGCGGAAACGCATTCTTCTGGGGGACTTTTGCTAGACCCCAGAGAATGAGGACTCTGGTCCTTGTACCAGCGCTCCAAAAAAAACCCGCTTCACTAGACATGGTATAGTGATCAGATACAGTAGCCAAGGGAGATCGCCCACTTTTTAGCATGTGAGGAGGTCTCCAGAACTGCAAGTTTTTGGAGTCCCGAGTTCGGGGGCACGACCAAGGCCATAGGAAAAACCTGACAGTTTCTTTGCTCTGTGGGATTCTTAAGCACAAAACACTGAAGCAGCCCAGGAGCCTTGGCGTATGCCTGGGGGAAAGGCAGAAACCATTCCCTGGGGGACAATGGAGGCCATGAAGATGTCGCATGGCTTAGTGAATGGAAACCCGGGGTCTTGGTCGCCCTTGGTCGTAGGGCTTGGAATGCTGAAGGGAAGAGGAAAAATTTATGGGAATTTGTGGGGAATTTTGAAGGCATTTTTTGGGTAAAAACCTTCCCCCGCCTCCCAAGCCCTGAAAAAAGAAAAATCTAAGCCCTCCTGCGGGGATGATTGCACCCGTTGGGGGTTGTGAACGTTGGGCTGAGATTTTGAGCAGTGTACCAGGTAGCCCTCCAAATTTAGCTTGAATGCAAGCGTGTTAAAATACCGTGCCAACCCACCCATCAGGGGGGAAAACTCCTACCCAAACGGAGGATAAATGGCGATTTTCCAAAGCTGAAAGGGGGAAAAAGCTGCAGGCATTGTGATATGCCTGTGAACTGCTAAAGGTGGGGGGAACCTAGGGCTCGGGGCTTGATACAGTCTTGACTGCCATTGGCAGTTGGTACCATTCCCACTGAGTGGAGGGGCGGGTCATCCCTTTCGGGAAAGGGAAAAAGGGACGATCGGGGGAAGTAGCAACTACATGGCATTACCCCTTCTGCATCCAGGCAAATTTTTTGCCTAATTCTTTGAAACGGATCCGTGACCAGCTACTAAGGATGAAACCAGTTTGGTCTGGTTCACTCCTAGAAAGTCCCAATAGACCGAATACTAGCATTCGAGTAACTGTGGAGGCCATCGTGAGTTGGTCGGGGTTTTGCTTGCAGCCTACATTGACCTCAAGAAGGCGTTTGACTCGGTGATCGTGAGTCGCATGGGGATCCTGGGGACTCAGGGGAATTTGATGAGTTATTGGCCCTAATAGAAAGTTTTTATACCGGAATGAAAGTGCGAAAAGCGTGGTGGGGGCCCGCAAATTCTTCCCGTTTATTAGGGGGAGGAAAGGCGGGTCCTTGCCCCCAACATTTTTCAAAAACCTGTATGGACCGGAAAATTTGGCAAAAACTTTTAGCCAAAGTCAGTGTGGCGCTCATGGGCAATACCAAAAATCTCAGACCTTCTTTCCCAATGATGTGAATCCTATCTGATTTCCCTGGAGTCATGGGGCGGCTGTTGATGCATTTAACTGAGGCAAAACCCCTTAGGCCAGAGGTTCCTGGACCAAAAGATAAGATCCAGGATTTTTGGGGGGGCCTGTTGGAAAAACCCTTTCGTCGCCCATGCTTGCAGCGATAATGTTGAATTTTAAGAAGTTTTACATACCTTGGTAGCATAGCCCATCCCTTGGGCTGTCAGCCCAAAAAGTCAATAGATGAATTGTCTTGCAACAGGGCCATGAACCGATCAACAAGAGCGTTTGGAGATGAGTACCTATGCAAAGGGACCAAGCTACGTGTTTTCAAGGCCTTTGATCTCCCAGTTTTGCTCTTGGAAGTAAAAACCTGGAGTATCCAGGTTTGGGAGTTTGAGCCTTTTGTAACAAGTCTCTTTGCTGGATTAGGGGGGTACAGTTGGGGGGCCACGGCCAACCGGGGTTACACCGTGAGACTGGCAGGGCCCTGTCTTGCATAATCCGGAATTGCCATCTTAGACTATATGGGCACCTAGCTCTTTCCCCTGTGGAGGGGACCCTGCCCATAGGTTGTCTCTCGCGAGAAAACCCCTGGGTGGAGGAGGCCTGTAGGTTTGACCCAGGAGAAATGGTTTTGGGCAGTCGACGGGGACCTGTCTGGAATTAGAATGGGCCCAGGGCCTGCCTGGAGACCGCCACAAGGGATGTATAAATATGAAATATATAATATATATACATATATTATATATATATATATAAAAATATATTATATATATATATTTTATAATAATATGTAATATTTTGGATATAATATATATATATATTATATAAATTTTATATATAATATAATATATATTATATATATATATATTATATATATATAGATAGATAGATAGATAGATATAGAATATATAATATTTTATAATTTTTAAATTATATAAAAATAATATATATTATAATTTTATAATATAATATAATAAATATATATAGATATATATATAGTTATTAGTTATATATTGTACATATATATATAATATAATATATATTTAAATATAATATTATTATAAAGTATATTTATAATATATATTTTAATGCATATTATGAAAATTTTAATTAAAATATAATACATATTTTATATATATATATATATATATATATATTAATATATAATATTATATATTAATATTTTATATACACACACCCACAACATATTATAATATGTATATATATGGAAATATGGAAAAAGACAAAATTTTTAAAATTAAATAATAATAATATATATAAATATTAAATTATTAAGTATAATAAAACATATAAAAATAAATAATAAATATATATATATATATATAATATATATATTACATAACATATATAATATATAAAATTTTTATATATATATATAATTTTATGTAATAATATAATATATATTTAAAAATATATATATATAAAATATATATATTATTTTGTGTTGTGGTGGGGGTGGGTGTGTGTGTGGGTGTGTGTGTGGTTGTGTGTGTGTGTGGTATGTATGATGATGTTATTATATATAAAATATATAAATATATATAATAAAATATATATATATTATATAACACACACAAAAAATGTATATGGGGGTTTGGCATCTACATTTGGACGGTCTATCTCATTTTGGAGTGTTGTTGGGGGTGAGTGCCCCAATTATGGGTGGGGCTGAATGTGAAGTTGGAGATCAACGGGGGAGCCTACTAACGGGGGGGCCGTAGGCTCCCCCGCGGCTAAGGAAAAGGGCCGCCCTTGTGTAGCGCACTGTTGTGTTTTCCGCTGAGGGTCAGGGAAGCTGTTTCGGTTCGTTCGTTCGTTCGATTGAGATTTGCGAATTCTGGCTTCGCCCCGGCCTTTTATAATATGGCTCGGGCCCGTGTCAGCTAAATGGTGTCCCTTTTTTTCTCTGACATCAAGCTTCCGTGGGGCGGGGTTTTCAGCGACGCTCCCTGCCAGATGTAAGCATGCAGATAATTCATTTCCCGCCGGCGGCTCTTTTGGGCGGATGTGTTCAGGAATTGTGTGTGATCCATTTCGTAAGTAATGTATAGCGTGGCGTTCGGCTCGCCACAGGCAGCAAAAACCTGTCTGAAATAATTTTCTCATGATTGCCATGCGCAATGGTAACCAGTTGATTTTTTGAAGAAAGACTTCGGGACCCTATTGATGCTTCAGAGTTGGCAGTGGGGATAGCTTGTGGCTTGAGACAAAATGTTCAAGGCACAAAATTGAGAATCCCGGGAATGGCCCCGGTCCTCCAATACCTTGGGGAAGATGACGGACCCTTCCTTTAAAAAAGGAGTCCTTGGTTGACCCAACCAAAACCCCCCCGCCTTTTTCCGAGGTTTTTGATGCCCAATATTTCAAACATAAAGAAATCTTAGCAAAGGGATTGGAGTACATGAGACAAAAACCCAGAGGCTAAATTGTTTATGAGGAACAAGGAATAATAAAAAAAAAGGGGTGTTAATGCCCTGCCCATAGGAGAGCCCAAACCACAGTAGAGTACAATAGCCAGAGTAAAAGAACAAGAAAAAGAAATGGATATTACACCCCCAACAGGGGCCCCGTGCAACATCAGAGTAGTCCCCAGCCCTTTACATCCTCCTTTAGAGGGTTCAGTCTAGAAGGAAATTCCTTTCTGTAATTTGCAAGAAGAAAAGGCATGAATAGATACACATCACGACTTAGGGGGGGCAAGTCAGGACCCTCACGACAGGATCTAGCAATAGTGATGTAATTATGGAATACTGGTTATACAAAGAAAGTTACCATTCACTTCGAATTGGAATTCGCTAGGGTTTTTAATAAACGACCATAAAGCCCCCCATGGAAACCCCAGGAGAAAAATCAACGTCAGAAAAAACAATCGGGAAAGGAGGCAGCCCCCCCCCAAAAAAAAAAAAAAAAAAAAAAAGGGAAATGACTAGAACCTTTGGCAAAACAGGTAAACCAAAATCAAGTTGCCCGGCTACAAATTTAAAGGGGAAAGGGTTTATAGTTTTTTAAATGCAGCAGTGAGGGAATGAAAGAAAGGTATTGTTTTATACGGCGCTAAAATATCCTTAGTGATGAATCCCCTATTTCCCCCTTCGAAAACAAGGGGCAAAACAAAAGAAACGTGGGTGTTCGTCTAACAGAGGGTCTATGTTTCATCATGGGTTTGGGTTTTACAAAAAATGTAGTTAGCTAAAATTCCTTTAACCCTTACTGCTTCGCGTGAGGATTTGGGTCTACCTACAGAGATTATTGGGCTAGATTTATTCTTTCCCCTAAGGCAGAGTTTTTTTCAAAGCCGTTTGAAATGCAAATGAATAAAACAAGGATACCGCAAGGCTTGTGCCTGCGTCCCTAAAACCCGTTGTAGTTTTACTGCCAGTGGAAGCAGCTGAAATTGGAGCAGAATTTTAAGTGATTCGTGAAAAAAATCGAAAATTTCCACATTATGGAAAGGTTTACTCTCAGACCTTTCCCGGGGTTTGGGGTACATCTCAGGGTTGAGGGATGGTAGTCAGGCATATAATTTTTGTAAGGGATCAGATCAGGGAGGGAAAAAAAATAGAAGCGCTACGGAAAATTTCCAAAAACCCGCTATGAAAGAGCTGCAGTCTTTTTGGTCTTGCGAATTTTTCGCAAATTTATTTTTAATTTTACACAAGTAGCTAGCCTCTTACTGAAATGACGAAGGTTCTAGGGAATTTAATAACCGCAAAAACGTCCCCTAAAAAGGTCTGATGATGCACTGAAAGCTTTTAGTGATTTAAAGAATTGCTTGCCATAAGAAAGAGTTACTTCTTTCTTATTCAGACTTTGACAAAACATTCATTCTGAATACTGATGCTAGTGAATTTGCTATTGGGGATGTACTCCAGCAACATAATGATAATGGGCATTTGCGTCCAATAACCTGTTTCAGTCGTACTCTGAACGAGAGCGAAGTTAAGTATTCCTCGGTTGAGAGGGAAGCCCTAGTAGTAGTGTATGGTCTTAAGCGGCCATACACGATCAATTATATTGCGGAATTTCATTGTCAATACTCTGAAATGACAATGGGCGATATTGATGCCTTGCACAATCGTATTGAGTGAATCAATTTCTGCTTGATATTTTACTGCGCAAGTCTATTTGATTGTACAATTAATTGACCGTCTGTGGTGACCATCAATTAAATTGCGCTATAAAATCATTTGTCCTCCAGATTTCGTACCGTCAACATGTCTGACAAAGAAGACAGAAACATTCCAATGTGATGAATACAGCAACAGACAAAAGGAAGATGCAGCTTATGCTGTGTTGGTTGAAAATTTCCAGGAAAAGTACCCAAACTACACAAGAGAAAATGTAAAAAAAAAATCAATTCATACAGAACCAACTATCGCAAAGAATTGAAAAAAGTGCAGGAGTCGGAAAAATCTGGCGCAGGGGCGGACCAGGTATATGAACCAATGTTGTGGTATTTTCAAGCCCTTACCTTCCTCAACGACCAAGAAATCCCAGCAAAATCGCGGAGTACACTCACAAAGCAGACATGTCTAGCCTCGACTGCAGACGAAAGCGGGCCTTCTCATGAGGTATGTAATTTTGGTATTATTTTACTTTAGCACAGAATCGATATTTAATTTAAAAAAGCATTTTCTTATGTATTATGTCACGCTCATGGCGCGTGAGTGTTGCAGAGATTATTTAAATTACCTGTATTTTGTAAACTAGCTTTGAACGACATTTTTAAATAAATGATATGTTACTTTTGCGGTGAATATAAGAAAAATGTTTTTAAATTAAAAATCGATTATGTGTTAAAGCAAAATTTTCAGATGTATAACTGGTTTACAGGCACTGCATTTCTTTAAATATATTTAGTACTGATGATTCACACATACACAAGAAAAGATGTATTTAAAAAAATAGCAATTCGTATGGAACCATTTATTTTTTACATTACATTTAGAGTTACACAGAGTGATGTGATTGTCGTTGCCATGGTACAGATCCTTTAGTACAGAAGTAGCGTCTGAACATATCCCGTATGTCCTTTGCTTTATCTGAGGCATTTCTCCTCTGTGTCGCTTGCAACCCGTGTGTCTCAATCTGCGAATCTCGCCATGACCCCCCATGGACAGTTCCATTCTCATTTTCCCAGTCCACAGTTCCCTGCATGATGTATCTTTTGGACTTCCTCCTCAAGAAATTGTGTAGGTAACAGCAAGCTAACGTTACCGTCTGAGCCTTTTCTGGTGAAAGCAGCATCTGCCTTTGGAACACCCCAAACCTTGAAGCGAGAATTCCAAATGCATTTTCCACGACCATACGCGCTCTACTTAAATGGTAGTTGAAAATACATTTCTCATTGTAGATATCATCCTCTTCAGCGCCACGTCCAGGATATGGCTTCATGAAATTTTCGGTCAGAGAGAAGGCTTCATCTCACGTTTTTCTGGAGGAGGAATTGCGAGTTTTTGATTGTCCATCATACGGCCAAAATCTGTATAAGAAATCACACCTCCATCCGACACTCTTCCGTTCACACCAACATCGGCGACTATAAATTCATAGTTGGCGTCTACTACCGCCATTAACACGATGCTGAAGAACTTCTTGTAATTGAAGAAGTACGACCCACTTCCTGGTGGTTTCTTTATGGCAATATATTTACCAACTACCGCACCTAGAGCGTGCGGAAAATTCCAGCTTTTGCGAAATCCTTCACAGTTTTATGTTAACTGGATGAAACACTTCACATGATCATTAGGTCACGATAGAACCATCTTTTCCATAGACACGGCATTAATTCATTAACAAAAGGACTGCAGTCCAGTTTTCTCTTTAGCATACTTGGCAGAAAAAAGATAGTTCTCTTTGTTTACAGACCTAATGATAATGGCATTATTATATGAGCGTTGGCTGGCTGCCAGAGTTTATCTCAATTTATAACTCACTTTGCACCTCCTTGACTAATTTTGATTTCTTATGAAATTACCTCTCACAGTCAGCCTTTCACATGATGAATTGATAATGATAAAAACAATTTTATGTTCACAGGATGATACGGAAGATGTGGAAACAGACGTTCCAGCAACATGTTTAGAGAGCCGCAGTCAACACTGACGCCTTCTCCTTCCATGAGCAAGGAGTCTCTCCAGAAACCTGACAAACGGATGAAGACGAGAAGTTCAGTAATGCCAGTTAAGAATGATGCCCGAAGAACTTCTGAAGCTTGCCTGTGAACGATTACGCAAAGGTCCCGAAGACGTCAATCTTAGCCAAGCCAAGACATGGGCAGCTGAACTCTCAAAGATGACTCCAGACCAGCAGTTGTTCGCAAAGAAAGCTATGAACGATATTTTTTTTGAGGGACAGATGGGTACACTGAAAAGGAATTTAGTCCAAATAAACAATGACACTGGACACAAGCCATTCATTTACACTATCTTCGACCATTTCTGATCAGTCGGCTACATTTCTACCTTATTCATACTGCACCGCTGTAGGCGAAACTGTACCCACAGGCATCTATTCTCTGGCAATTTCTTCT
>NW_023659771.1:0-20627 GCF_015228065.2 Penaeus monodon | reverse complement strand
ATCTGTTACAAAGCTTACATGACTAAAAACCGCCTTGATTAGAGGGTACCCTCCTATACGACCAGTAATGACGGCTTGATAGTCAGTGACACCATACGCATAAATGGTGCAGAGTGTAATGCAATAATGTGTAATATCAGCATTTACATATTCGTACAGCCTCTGTTTATTTATTTTCTCTCTCTCTCTCTGTAAATGTATACGCAAGGTGTAGAAAGTTTCAGAATCACGGCACAATATGCATGGGAGATTTTTATGCTAGACATTATACATTTGGAGATAGTCAGTGTAATGGAAATGGCGAAAAGTTCCGAAATTTTGTGAACAATAGATCTATGACCGTATATGATACAGACAGGGAAAACACACCTCATCCCCTGTGTGCAATGAATGTCCAGGGTTACCATGCACTGGCGGCGAGGGATTTGAACGCAGGTCAGCAATATTGCTAGACGTAAGTGTAAGTGCAGTGGAAGGAATCAGAAATAAATAGCTTGGAGGCAGTGCAAATTGAAACTATGAGGATTATCCTCGGCGCCCAGAGAATAGCAAGGATAGTGAAAATGAGATCAGAACTAAACTTACCATCCATTTCTGATAGAACAATATTTATTTCCACCATATTTGGGGTCAAAATTCTGAGGGAACCCTTGTATTTTTCGGATTTCCAAAAACAACTGCAGCATAAAATTACGCAAGCAGACGTGACTAAGCACACGCGCGCCCTCTGATACACAAAATCTCCATTAACATTACAAAGCTCTATGTAACAATTAGTGAAATACCAAAAGGTCGATCCATTCCACCATGGAAAATTTCATCATTGATCGTGCACCTTACATGTCAACCACAAAAACGAGATGCAAGAGATGCGTGTTAAGACAAATTGCGTTAGCAACGGTAAAGAAACACACAGAATCTATGGGCGCTGTATGCAATAATGGCTTACAAGTTAATATGAGAGTGCAAAATTGGGCCAGGAATACTCAAACGGAATTGGCAGGTATACTCCTTGCAACGGAATTCTTAATGTCTCGGGGCTATGGAGTAGTTTTCTGTGCCTCTCAAAGTGCCTTCGGACACTAAATTCTTTCAAAGCAGGTGGCGATGGGGAAATTGTGAGTTGCATTAAGCGTAACGTAACTTATGCAATAGAGCGCAATTTCTACATGGATACCATCTCATGTTGGCATATACAAGCACGACCACGTGGACAAATTGGCGAAGCCTGCAGTAAAGATACTGTGAACATAGATCTTAGGATGCTTCTTGGTAGGGTTGTGCATATATTGAAAAGGTCTCACAACGAAGAACTAGTAGATCCGACGAACACTCAAAGACCTGAACGCTGTACCATAAGGCAATACGATCAGTATACAGATAGCAAGCCTTCCTATGGATTGTGCAGGGAGTCAGACCAGACAATGTGACGTGGTTATTGCCAGAATACGTTTAGGTTACAGAATGTACCGACAACTGCATGGTGCAAGAAGTGCAGATGAATCTAAATGGAGACTGTGTAACGAAGAAAAATCTCTGAACGTCATGTGATGCAGCCTTTCAGAACATTGGAAAATATATTCGTACTATATTTCAAATTTACTATGTAAAACTGCCGTAAACAAATGACAGTGCTATGTAAACACAGTGGCTAAAGCATGTCAGCGTAATGTTATAGGTATGATGTATGACTTATATCTTTATTTTACCATGCACAATAACAGCAGTCACAGAATACATTACTACGTCAAATATATGTAAAACTGTAATCACGATTGCCCACGCCTGAGCAGATAGCCAGGGTGGTAAATAAACTTACTTATTTATTTACTTACTCGCCCTCCATACCACACTGTTGTTTCCTCAAGACAAAAGTATTACACTCTACCTGCGAAGTCAATAAAGAAATCCAGATCTATGTAATAACTTTTTTACCCTCTTTTAGGATCACTCTTACGCATTTTCTTTTCTTTTTTTAAGGAGGAGGAGGAGGAGGAATAACTCACACACACTAAGTCTGCTGTGGGAGGAAGAGAGAATGAAAAATGTATATTAGCAAAAGGGAGAGAGAAAAAAATAGTAAGAGAGAAAGAGAGAGAGAGAGAGAGAGAGAGAGAGAGAGAGAAATACGTAGACAGGTAGGTATGTGTCCATATATATATATATATATATATAATATATATATATATATATATATATATATATATATATATATATATATATATATATATATATATATTATACATGCATATATATATATATATATATACATAAATATATATATATATATATATATTATATATTATATATATATTATATATATGTGTGTGTGTGTGTGTGTGTGTGTGTGTGTGTGTGTGTGTGTGTGTGTGTGTGTGTGTGTGTGTGTGTGTGTGTGTGTGTGTGTGTGTGTGTGTGCGTATGTACGTATGTATATATATATATATTATATATATATATATATATATATATATATATATATAATATATATATATATATATATATATATTATATATATATAGATATATATTATATAGATATATTATATATATACATACATACATATATATATATATATATATATATATATATATATATATATATATATATATATATATATATAAATGCCGCGGTGGCCGTGTGGTTAGAGCAATGGACTCAAGACTGTCAGGACGGCAATCTGAGTTCGAGGGTTCGAGTCACCGGCCGGCGCGTTGTTCCCTTGGGCAAGGTGTGGTGTTTCCGAGCGGTCGTAGGCTTTACTTATTTTTTATCTAATATTTAACATTCCACAATTAAATGGTAAACTGCCACCACTGACCTTTGAGGAGTGTCAGGTCTCCAATACTTAGGATTAATTGATATCAAGAGGAAAACTGAAAGATTTTTTTCACTTCATTATTTTTTGACTTATTCAATTTTTGGTTTTTCTAAAATTTTTTTAAGTTTAAAATTTGGGGGGAGACCCGGCCCCCAAAATTGTTCGAGAATTCCCCAGGGTAAAAAAAAAGGTTTTCAGTTGCACCAAAGTGGGGGGTTTCGCCTGAGACTGACGATTTTCGTCCCACATTTTGTGCTAAAGCTAGGCTTTTCATATCTTTCTTTTTTTTCTTTGGTTTTTTTCCTTACAACATTTTTTAAATTGGGTTATTTCTTTTTCCAATGCCCAATTTTCCCTAGGGTTTAAAGAAGTACACAAAACAACGTCCCCCTGTTGCCCCCGGGTTTCCCACGTCTGATCCTGACCCAGGTCAAAAAGCTTTACTCTTTGGCCACTTCAAACCGAAGGGTCTTTGGGGGTGCGAAACCACATAAAAAAAAGGGTTAGGCTATCCGCCATGTGGTGTAATTGGTAAGAACCTTTGGGGTTTTCTTCATTTTATTTAAAATATTTCATTTTTAAAGGGGAACCCCGGGGGCTTACACCACAACCCCTTTTTCCCGCTTCGTGTGTCCCACCGAATAAACAAAAGTAAAATTCAAACGATTTTGGGGAAAGGAAATGAAAGGAACCGTAACCCGGTAAATTTTTTATTGCGGGGAAAAGGGGAAAAAACTCCACTTTTCCCCCAATCACTGGGGAGAATAAAAAACCTGGTACCACAGAACGGGATTTCCCCAGGAATTGGACCGCCCCCGAATAAAAAAACCTCCCGGGTTTTCAGGAAAAACAACTAGTTTTTTAAATTTCTGACTTTCATTTAAAATATCTGGGAATTTTTGACAGAAAATTTATCTGGAAAAAATGCCCCGTTTACAAGCCCACAAAGGGTTTAATTTGCCCTCAAATCCCCACTGAAAAAAGGGGCACACTATGAGTCGAAAGGGACCCCAAAATTAAAGGTTCTTTGGAAAAGGGTTTTCTGCAACGTTTTCTTCACCCTTCTGTAAGGGTTTTGATGTAAATTTTCCAAAAGTACTGGGCATTAACAAAGCAGGGATCACCGTACGTCAAAAATTTTCACCCCAAATAGGACAGGTTTCCCATGGTGCAAAACGGGAATCCAAAGAGACGGGAAATTCCAAACCTGCAGGTGGCCGCCCACTCTCCAGGGACGGGGCGCCCCTAACTGTCAAACTGGGGGTTCCAGCAGCCAGCAGAATCTTTCAGGGAAATAGTATGTATGGCGGGAAATCTCGTATTTCCCCCCCCAACAGTCTCAGGATCGAAACCCAGAAAATGATACGGCAGAAAAAGGGAACAGGAACCCGGGAGAGCGGGAAAAAATTGGGACAAGCATAAACCGAATTTACGGTAGTACCCAACGTGGAGAATCTCCTTGCTATTTAAAATTTATTATCATTATTTTAATTTTTATCGTCTAGCTCAAAAAATTTTAAAAGTGTTGATGAAATTAAAATTTAATCTTAATTAAAACACACTAAGCTAAGTATGGGTTGCCATAAAGGGGTTTATATATTTAAAAATTTTAGGGAACTTGTGTTTTTTCTAAAATTACCCGTTTAATGGGAAATTTTTTTAGGGGAAATCCTTAGATTCCACTCCAAAGTTTTCTGTTCAGTTCGCCCGATCATTTTCCCCAGCATACCCAGTGCAAAAGGGCCCATGAAGCGAACCTAACAGTGCGCCAGAAAAATTTGGGGTTTTATAGGAAACCCTCCTGCCGCTTCCCAAATAAACCTTAGGATGTGGTAGCCCCAAAAGCCTAAAAAGACAAGGACGCCCCCCTAGCGGGCAGTACCCCGTTTTGGAAAAAAATTTTGTAGGATTACATGTAGTAAATGCCTAAATATCTTATTTTTTTTTTTTTTTTTTTTTTTTTTTGGGGGGTGGGTTTTAAACGGGTCACCCAAATCAGACGCCCATCTGACGGGCCCCCTAAATGCAGTTTGGTTTCCATTGACTGTTTCCTTTACCCCGGGGGCCGGATACTTATTTCCCGGAAATAAAAAAATGAGGAAACCCTCTACTTTCATAGATTTTATGAAGGGCGTAAAAATTGGTTTGGAGGCCAATGAAAGTAAAAAATTGGGAAAAATCTCCAGAATCGGGCACATTCACTTTTATATGCTAAAGAATAGCGGGAAAAAAAATTGCAGGGAAAAACCATATAGGAAAATCTCCAGCTTTCGGGCCAATTCTATTTTTATATTGCTCACAAATTTGGCGAAAAAAATTTTGGCATGGAGAACAAAACGGGAAATTTCCCTGATCAGCACATTCAATTTTTTTAATGCCCCTTTTTATCTAGAGTGGCGGGAAAAAGGGGGAAATTTAGGGAACACCCCAATAGTTGGTTTGAAACATAGCGGGGCCCTTCCTGTTTCAGCCCCACTCCACATTGAATTTTTAAACTCTTTTTACCGGGTTTTATTTCCCTTTTGTTTGGATTTTGGGTGGAAAGAAAATTTTTAAAGGGGAGATTGTAGGCGGGCCCCCCCGGGACAATTTCCCCCTAACCCTAAAGCCCATATAAATTCCTTTTGTCAGCCCCTAGGGTTTGGGAAGAAAAAAATTTTCTTCCTCACTGTCACATTAATTGATCATGAACTGGGTTTGCTCCCTCACTTTTTTAATTTCCCGTGAGATGACAGGGATCCTTTATTTTAATTCTATAAAGGGGCCCCAATTTTTCACGACAGCCCGAATGCTTTTTTGCCTGTGACTTTATCACTAATTTTGGGCCCTATAAACGGTAAGGTCCCTCAAAAAAAGGGTTTAAAATTTTTTAGACAACCCTCCCTTGGGCTGAGAATTTATATACACACGTGCCCCAATTCTATATCTTTACCGGGGGATGGGTGATGGATTTTTCACGGTCAACTGCACCTTTCTTAAGTACAGGGGCCCCCCCCCCCATTATAACTTTTTTGCAAAAAACAGAAGTCTTAGTCTCAGGCCCTCTACTTTGTACCAGGGACCTTTGCTGGGACGGCCCATCACTTTAGTTTTTGTAAAACCCCTTGTTTTCCAGGGGAATATGGATTAATCACTAAGGAAATTTTGGGCACCAGTATAAAAACAATACTTTCTTTAAACTCCCCTTTAATACTCTTTTAAAAAAACCAAAAAATTTGTAAACCTTTTATAATTGTAAGCGGGGGCAACTTTTACTAATATTTCGGATTTGGCAAAATTGCATTTTTAAGGGTTTGTTTTAAATGTCACTTTTTTTCCCGGTCGGCCGTTTCCCGATGTTTTTGGTTTTTGACTTTTTTCCGGGGTTCCTTTTGGGGGTCTTTTATGGGATTATTTTAAGACCTAGCTGTTTTCCCAAAAATTTTGAATGCAAATTTGGTAAGCTTTTTTTGGCATTTTCCATTATTTCCCCCAAGTTAAAAGTCATTATTTAGCAGGCGAGAGGGCCTGGAGTTTGCCCCTGAATCGAAAAAACATGATCTATTAGCCCAATTTTTCTTGCAAAACGTACAAAAAGGGAAATTTTCCTTTTTACGACAAATTTCTCGAAGGGGGACGTAGGGGGTGGGGACCACTCTGATTTTGCTCGCCCCCTGTGTGTGGGTGCCCTATCTTTTTACTTTGGTTTGTTTTCCCGTACCGGGGTTTTTGGGTTGCCTTTTGAGGCAGGGCATTAAACGTATTTTTTTATTATTCACTTGTTCACATAAAAAATTTTAGCCCCCCCCCGGGTTGTTTCAGTACTCCAATCCCTGGTAAAAAGCTCCCAGGGGTCTAACTTTTGGGGAATAGAAAATTTTCCTCTGAGCAAAAGGCGGGGGAATTTTTTTACAAAAGCCTTCCTTGCCAGATAGGCCACGGGGTTTCCTTTTTTGGATCTTTTAAAATTTCCCCTTTGCAAAAAAAAACCCTGCAATCTCACTTTAAAAATTTCTTAAGTTTTCCCCCTGGGCGGATCTTTGGTCTCTAATTTGGTCAAAGTAACATCTAGTGGGGAAGATTTTGGAAAATTTTTCAGGAAATTTTCCCTTTAAAGTATCCTTTCCTTGGTTTTTGGGAGTTACAAAACTGGCTGCGCTGCCGCGCTTTTCTATTTGCGTTTTAAACTACAAAAATTTTTTAACCCCTTCATCAGTCCCTCAGATCGCGGGCATTGGCCCTTAAAAAAAAAAGCCAGTTTCCCCGCGTCAGGCCCACACTGCCTGAGCCACGAAGGATGTTTTTTCAATTGCCCACCCCGAAAACCCGGAAATACGGAATATAAAAACCCTTTTTCTAACTTCCATTCCCTCCCCAAATTCTCTGAAAACTCTTAAAAATTTTGTGCGCACTCTGGGGGCAGGGTTTTTTTTCCAATTTGTCATAATTTTTTTTTTAGGAGGGAGTGTCCCCTGGCCTCTTTGGCGGCTGACATAAAACCCCAATTTCTTGCCCAGTTTTGATCTGGGGTTTGGGAATTTTCAATAAAAAACCCCTTATTTAAAGGTTAAGGCCCCTTTTGCTTCCGTACCTAAAAAACCACTTTCACGTGTAAACCCTTTTTAAATTTGCTTTGATTTTACGGGACAAATTTACCCTACGGGTTTTACTTTTTTGGGTAAAATTCCCATTTACTATTTAAAAATTTTTTGTTGGTAAGCCCAGTTCATTTTTGGGTTTTAATATGGCCATTTTTAATACTTTTATTAAAAAAGTGAAACCCCTACTTTTTTTTTTATTAAACAGGAATTAAAGCTATTACTTCTGTCGTTTGGACCCTAATCAATGAAAGTAGGCTTTTTTTTGCTTTTACCTTTTTTTTAAATTTAAGGGGGTGGAATTTCTTTGTATTTTCCCAAATCGGGGAAAATTTTTAACCCCATACCAGTGGAACCCCAAAAAATTTTGTCCTTTAAGCTGATTTAAGTTTATTTTAATTATTATTTTTTTTATGCATTTATTTTTAGCATAGTTTTTTTTGAGCTTTTTTTTGGCACTAAGGGGGGGAAGGGTTTTCCCCACAAACGGATTGTTATTTCCCACGGGGTTTTATTCGGTTTTTTTATTAATGAAAGGGCAATTTGACTGAGAAATTTTTTCACACTAGCGGAGAACGAAGTCCCTATCAGTGGACTTTTCATTTTTATTTTTGCTTATTTATTAATATAAGAAAAGGGAGTGAGCACTTTTTGTGTGGTTCATAATCCAATAAGGGTTGTCTTTTTGAAAAAATAGTAGACGGGTAGGCGGGGTTTGACCATTTTTTAAAAATTACTTGTTTTTTGGGGATTATTTTACATAGGCAGTATGGCTGTTCCTTACCCGAACCTTTTTGGGGGAAAAACGTTTTGTCCATGCGTTTTGGGGTACTTTTATCAGCTTTCGTGGGTATGTGGAAGGAGTTTCCCTTGCATTTTTAAGGGATTTTTAAATTTGGTATTCTTTTTCGGTGGGGCAAGGGGGTGTTTTTTATTTTTTCCCCGCTTTTTCTATCAAAAGGGGACTCTCTGGAACGGTTTTTTTTAAAAAAGGGTCCATGTTGAATAGTCCAATTGAATTTTATGGGACGCCCCGGGGTGTTTGTGGTGGGGGGGGGGAAATTACATATACAGTTTTTTAGCTGTACGTTTACAATTGTTTAAATTATACTTTAAACGTTTTTTTAAATTTATCTTTTTCATATGTTAACTTTGGCAATCTGTGAAAAATAAAATTTTTTGATACATAAAAAAATTTAAAATTTTATGATACATAATAGCCCAAATATTTTTTTTTTGATTAAAACAAATCGTAAAGGGGTTTGGGAAAAATTTAATTTTTGGGGTTTTCTTTTTATAAATTGATAAATCTACCCAAATTTTATATTTTTGGGTATATAAAGTAGTGAATCCAAAGTCGAATTGACAAAATTTTGGTTTCCCTTTTATGTACACTATAATTTTTTGTTAAACAAATAAAATTTTTTTTAATTCTAAGAAACCTTTTAAAATTTGAAAAGTTTTTTTAATTTGTATATAGCAGTCTTTTTACTCTTTATTAAGGGTCCTGTAACAAGTTATATTTTTCTCTTGTTGAATTAATGTTTCATTTATTTATAAATTACAAACTTTTTAGAATTTTAAGTCATTTTTTTGATTGTTATTAATCCCCAGATGTATTTTTTATTTATTTGGGAATTTGTCAAAAAATGAAGGTATTTGCCCCAAAATTTTTCCCAGATTCATTGAAGATATATCATTAAAGTTTCAGAAAGTTTGGCCCGAAACGTTTGGTTTAATTTTTCTTTTTATTTAAAGGCCCAACCTCGTTGGGGATCTTGTCAAGGGTTGGGGGGGCTTTTTTATTTCTTACTGTTTCCTCCTTTCCTTTTTGGGAAGTAAAGGCTAAATTAGTAAACACACACACAAACAAGCACATAGGGCATTATGCATAAAATTATATTTATTTATATTAATATATATAAAAATATATATATATATAAAATTTAATAAAATTAAAATTATATTATATTTATTATATTTTAATTTGGTGTGTGGGGTGTGTGTGTGTGGGTGTGTGGTGTGTGTGTGGTGTTGTGTGTTGTGTTGGAGGTGGGGTGTGTGTGTTTTTTTTTGTGTGTATGTGTTTATAAATATCATATAATATATAATTATTAATAAATATATATATATATATATATATGTTTTTTTTTTCTTTTTTAATCTTGGTTTTCTTTTTCCCCTGCGCTGCCACGTGAACGTTTTTTTTGTCTGTCTGGTTTTTTCTGGTCTTCTCTCTCCCCTTCCCCTCTCTCTCTCTTTCTCTTTTCCTCTCCTCTCTCTCCTTTTTTTCCTTCTTTAGATCTTCGGCGACTTATCGTACAACAAACTTTACAAATTAATGCTCAGCCCTTTGAGTTTACGAAAGTCTCAAAAAGTGTGTACAGATTTCTCCTTTTTTTCCTTTTTAAAATTCCAATTGCCAGCCATTTTTTCCTCTTTTTTTCCTTTTTTTTATTTGATTAAGACTTTGGCCTTGAGCGTTATAAATTCAGGGGAAAACCAAAAAGGGGAGATGGGTTTCAAAATTTGGAAATACATTCAAGTTGGGTACTTGATACATTTTTTCATATTTTATTTCTGTTTGGGAAAGTCTTTATGCGAAGCTTTTTCGAATTTATTCGTTATATATACATATCTGTATATCAATTTTGCAAAATCGATAGTATAGAGATTAAAAATATCAGAAAAAAAATTTTTGAAAGATTCATTAATTTTAAATTAAATTGTTAATTGCTATTAACACCACATACACACACACACACACACACCACACACACACACACAACACACACAACACATATATATATATATTATATTATATTATATATATATATATATACATATATATAATATATATATATATATATATATATATATATATATATATATATATGTATATATATATTATATATATATATATATATATATATATTTTATGTGTGTGTGGTGTGTGTTGTGTGTGTGTGGTGTGTGTGTTGTGTGTGGGTGTGTAGTGTGTGTGTAAATAGCCAATTAACAATTGATTTCAAAAAAATTACTAAATTTCTTATGAAATTTAGTTTTTATCTGATATTTATTAATCTAACTGATCGATTTTGCAATTGATAGTACAGATAGGTATAATATACAGAATGGAAATTCTGAAAGCTTAACGCATAAAGAGCTTTCCTAGCACAAAAAATAAAAATATGAAATATGTATGCAAAGTATCCCAACTTTGAATGTAAGGCCCAAAATTTTTAGAAGAACCGTATCATCCTTTCGGTTCCTCTGAATGTAATAACGCTTCTAGGACCAAATCTATAATTCAAACTAAAAAAATGAGGAAAAATGGGGAAAAAATGGCTGGAACAAGCTTGGAATTTTAAAAGGAAAAAGGAGAAGATCTGGTACGACACTTTCCGAGACATTGTAATCCCCAATGGGGCTGAGAAATTAATTTTGTAAGGTGTAAATGTACGATAAGTGACGCGACGAGACTCTAAAGAGAGGGAAAGAGAGGAGGAGAGAGATGAGAGAGAGGAGAAAGAGAGAGAGAGAGGAGGGGAGAGAGAGAGAGAGACAGACGACGAAGACAGACAAACAGACAGTATCAGCGTGGGCAGCGACAGGGAAGAGAAAAACCAAGATTAAAAAAAGAAAAGAAAAAAAAAAACATATTATATATATATATTTTATATAATATATATATATATATATAAATGTATTAATTATATATATATATATAAACAAATACACACACACCACACCCCACACAAACACAACAACCACACACACACACCCCACACAACACACACACACAACACACACACACACACACACACACACAAAACAATTATTATATATAATATATATATATTATTATATTATATATATATATATATTATATATATATATATATATATATATATATATACATATAAGATATATATGCATATGCATATGGCTGTGTGTGTGTGTGTTGTGACTAAGGTAGCCTGACTTCCAAGGGGGAAGCGGAGGAGAACAGTAAGAATATAAAAAGCAAACGTTGCAAAGATCTCAACGTAGGGTATGGCCCATTTAGTAAGAAACAAAAACCAAACGTTTCGGGCCATCTTTAATGATCTTTAATGATATATTTCAAGATATTTCTGGAATTAGGACAAATACCCTTCATTTTTTGACAATTCAAGTAAGATAATAAATACATCTAGGTGATTAATATACAATCAAATAAATGACTTAAATTCGTAATGTTTTTATGATAAGTAACTGAAACATTAATTCAACAAGAGAATGATATAAGCTTGTTACAGGACATTAATATGAGGGAAAATGGGAACTGCTATATACCCAAATTTAAAAAACTACAATTTTAACAGGTTTCTTGAGAATTAAAATTTTATTTGTTTAACAAAACATTATAGGTACATAACAGAATACCAAAATTCTGTCACATTCAAGACATTTGGATTTACATACTTATATACAAAATATTATATGGTAGATACAATGATAAACAGAAATATCCAAAATATTTCCAAACCCTTCACGATTGATTTCAGTAAATCAAAAGAAAGAATTATGACTATTAGTATCATAAAATTATTTAAATTTTATTATGTATCATAAAATTATAATTTTTTACAGATTTCATGTTAACATAGAAGAAGGATATTTAAAAAAGTTAAACGTATAATCAAACAAATTGTAACGTACAGGCATACATATGTTTTAGGTATACACCCCCCCCCCACCCCACAAAGCGTGCGTCTATAAAATTCAATATTGGACTATGCATACATGGACCTTTAAACAAAAAAGTTCCAGAGAGTGCCACAGCGGATAGAAACAGCGGTAAAAAAAATAATAATCACCCCTTGCCCTCACCAGAAAAGAAATACCAAATTAAGAAACATTAGAAAATGACAAGTATTCCTGTCCACATACCCACAGAAAAAGCTGAGTAACCAGTACCAAATCGCATGGACATTACAGTTTCCCTCAAATAGGTTCGCTAAGGAACAGCCATACTGCCAGTATGTAAGTACATCACAAAAATCAAGTAGGTTTAAACATGGTCACCATCGCCTACCTGTCTACGTTTTTTATTTCAAACATGAGCATACCGTTATTGATGATGAACACACACAAAAGTGCTCAGCTAAAATTGGCTTATATTAATAAATAAAGCAAAATAAAAAAATGAAAATGCCCACTAGTATGTAGCTTCGTCTCCGCTAGTGTGAAAAAAGTGCTCAGCAAATTGCTACATTAATAAATGAAGCAAGAATAAAACAGGTGAAAAAACTAAGTCCGGTTAGTGGGAAATCTTGCCACTTAGTGACCAAAAAATATGCTCAAAAATTATATATGCTAAAAATAAATGCATAAATTAAAATAATAATATAAAATAAAACTTAAATCAGCTAGTGAAATTTTGTGGTTCCACTGGTATGGTTAAATTTTATACTCAGATTCTGTCACATACAATGAGTTCCACCTGCCTATTAATTAATAAAAAAAGGGGAAATGCAAAAAAAAAGCAATACTTTCATGATTAGAGGTCCAAAAGGGACAGAAGTAGATAGTTTTAATTTTCAGGTGTAATACAAAATAAGATATGGTTAAAATTAATAATAGTATTAAAATATGACCATATTACACTTAAAAGTAAAACGACTTACCAAACAAAAAAATAAATAGTACTGAATTGTACAATAAGTAAATCAGTAGATAAATAGTAAGAAAAAATCAATGAAAAATGAAAGGTTTGACACGTGACAGTGGTTTTATAAGGTACGGAAGCAAAGGGCCCATTAACATTTAAGTAGAGGTTATTATTAGAATGCCAACCTCAGATCAAGTGGGCAAGAAAATCAGGGTTTCAGTCAGCGCCAGCGAGACCAGGGGAGCACTCCCTCATAAAAACATTATGACAAATAGGACTGCCAGAGAGGCGCACAAATTTGTAAGAGTTTTACAGAGAATTTGGGAGGGAGAGAGAAGATTAGAAAAGGCTTTTGATATTCCGTATTTCTTTGTCCGAGTGGAATTGACAAACATCCTTAAAGTGGCTCAGGCAGTGTGCCTGACGCGGGAAGCTGGCTTGCTATTATAGAGGCCAGATGCCGCGATTGAGTGGACTGATGAAGGGTTAATAAATTGTTGTAGTTAAATACGCACTGGGATAGCGCTCCGGTGGGCAGCAGCAGAACAGTTGGAAGACTCAAAAATCCAAGGAACTGGATAGAATTTAAGGGAAAATTTTCCCTGGAAAATTTTCCAAAAATCTTCCTCACTAGATGTTATTTTGACAGAGTAGAGAACAAAAGACCCGCGCAGGGGGAAAACTTAGGGGAAATTACAATGTGAGTTTGCAGGTTTTGTTGCAAAGGCAATGTCAATAGATCAACAAGGAAACCTCTGGTGCGCTTTTGGCAGGAAGGCGTTTTGTAAAAAAAATTTTCCACCGTTTTTGCTAAGAGATTATTGATTCCAATAGTTAGACATGGGGAGCTTTTAGAACAGGGATTGGAGTACATGAAAAAAAACCCCCAAAGAGGCTAAATTAGTTTATGAGGAAAACGTGAAATAATAAAAAAGTACGTGTTAATGCCTGCCTAAAGGACAAACCGAAAGCACACGGTACTGAATACAATAACCAAAGTAAAATGAATATGGCACCCACACACGGGGGTCTGATGAAACATCAGAGTGGCCCCCCGCCTTTACTCCTCCTTCAGAGAATTCAGTGTAAAAGGAAATTACCTTTGGTACGTTTTGCAAGAAACGGTCATGACATAGATACATGTTATCGTTCAGGGGACAAGCTCCAGGGACTCTCGCCCAGCATGCTAACAATAGTGACTGTAACTGTGGAGTACTGGAAATGCAAAGGAAAGTTTACCATTCGCATTAAAAATGGAAATCAGCTAGGGTCTTACAATAATACCATAAACGACCCACATGGAACCTAGGGGGAAAGTTCAAACAAGCAGAAAATCAGTCGGGAAACGGGAAACCGACCAGAAAAAAAAGTGACATGACTACAACCTTAGTGAATCAGGTAGGCCAAAATCAAGAAGTATTAGTACAAGTTGCAGTGCTACAAAATTTAATGGTAAAGGATTGATAGTTTTAAAATGTAGTAGTAGAGGGCAGTGAAAGAAGAGTATTGTGATACTGGTGCCGAAGTACCCTTAGTGCATGAATCCATATTGCCAGCTGTGAAAAACAAGGGACTAAAACAAAGAAACGTGAGTGTCGTCTAGCAGATGGGTCCATGGTAAATGTAGAGGACCTGAGAGTAAGACTTCTGTTATTGCAAACAAAGTCTATAATGCGGGCCAGCTGTACTTAGAGAAAGGTGCAGTTGACCGTGAAAGATACCAGTCACGATCCCGGGGGAAAGATAAGAAGTTGGGTCACGTGTGTATATAACTTCTCAGCCCAAGGCAGGATTGTCTAAAAAATTACAACTTTGTTTGGGGACTTACCGTTTAGTAGCAATTTAGTGATATATTTCCAGGCAAAAAAAGCATTCGGTCTGGTCGTGAATTTTTGGTGCACACTGATAGAATTAAAATAGAAGGAGCATGTCATCTCACAAGAGTAAAAACGGAGGAGAGCAAACCCAGTTCATGATCAAATTAATAGTGACAGTGGGGAAGAGATGCCTTTTTCCCAATCCCTAGGTTTGACAAGGAAGTGATATGGACTTGAAGGTGAGGGGAGACTTGTCAGGGGGCCCGCCTCAATCCCCGGGTTTCAAAATTTTCTGCCACCCAAAGTCACTAGAACAAAGGGGAAATAACTGGTAAATGAGTATAATTCAATGTGGAGGAGCTGAAGCAGGAAGGAACTAGCTATGTGCAAACCAAACATTGGGTGTCCTATTCCCCAAATTTTCCAGCACCTTAAGATAAATTGAGCTAAATATAAAGTAGAATGTGCTGATGCAGGAGATTTCCGATATGGTCTCCATGCCAATTTTTTCAGCCATTTTGAGCACTATAAAAATAGAATGTGCTGATGCTGGAGATTTCCTATATGGGTTTTCCATGCAATTTTTTCAGCTATTCTTGAGCACTATAAAGTAGAATGTGGTGATGCTGGAGATTTCCTAATTTTTACTACTATTTGGGTCTCCATGCCAATTTTACAGCCATTCATAAACTCTATGAAAGTAGAAGGGGTTTCCTCTTTTTCATTTTTAAAGGGGTAGTTTTCGACCCCTGAGGGTAAGGGAAACAGTCAGATGGACGCATCTGCATTTAGGGAGCCAGGTCAAGATGGACGCATCTGATTTGTGTGACCCTGTTATACCTACCCCTCAAAAAAAAAAAAAAAAAAAAAAAAAAAAAAGTGAAGATATGAGGCATTTACTACATGTAAGCCCACAATTTTCACAAATCGCAGTACTGCAGCCCAGTGTGGCGTCCTTGTCTTTTAGGCTTTGGTGCTAGCCACATCTAAGGTTTATTGGCAAGCGGCAGTGAGGTTGCCTATAACGCATTGTTCTGGACTGCACTGTTAGGTTCGCTTCATGCCTTCGCACTGGCTATGCTGGGGACATGATCGACGAAAATGAACAGAAAAAACTTAGGAGTGGAATCTAAAAGGATTACCATAAAAATTGCCCCTAGCTGATAAAATATAGAAATAAGCACAAGTTCCCTAAGATTATTTAAATAGTATATATCCTTTATGGCAACATCATGACTTAGCTTAGTGTGTTCAAGTGAAGATTAACTTTTAAGTACATCAAGACTAGGATTATTTGAGCATAGACGATAATATTAATAATAATGTAATATATACTATGCAAGGAGATTCTACAAGCTGTTTTAGTACCCCGGTATAATTCAGGTTCATGCTTGTCCTATTGTTCCCGCCATGCAGGGTTCTCTGTTCCGTTTTCTGCCGTATCATTGCGTTGCAGATCCTGAGACTGACGGAATGACGAGATCCTGCCATCACATACATATCTTGCCGTGATGATTCTGCTGGCTGCTGGAACCACAGTTGACAGGGTTTTGTGTGCCCTGTCATGGAGAGTGACGTCCACCGCAGGGGGAATTCTGTCTCTTTGGATGTCTGTTAGCACCATGGAATCCTGTCCTATTGGCTGAATTTGAGTTTCGGTGATCCCTGCTTTGGGGTTAATGCCCAGTACTGGAAGATGACATCAAATACCCTTACAGAAGCGGGTGAAGAAGACGTGCAGAGACTCATTAGCAAGAACCTTTAATATGGCGTCCCTGCGACATCATAGGTGTGCCCGTTTTACAGTGCAGTAGAGACAATACCATATGTGAGACTTAGTGTATCGGGGCATTTTACCAGATGATTCTTTTGTCAACAATTCCCACAGATATATAGTGTAAAGTCAGATTAAAATACTAGTTGTTTTTCGAATACTGGAGAGGTTTTTCATCTCGGCGTCCAATGTCCTGGGAGGAGTCCAGTTTGTGGATACACAGGGTGGTATTCTCTCCCAGTGATTTGGGAACGTGGAGTTTTTTCCCTTGTCCCGCAGCAATACATTTACGGGTTACTGTATCCTTTCATTGCCATTCAGGAGATCTGTTTGAAGTTTTACTTCTGTCATTCGTGTGGGACACACGAAGCTGAAGAAGGGGGTCTGTGGTGTAACGCGGGGTATCCTTTTAACAAGTGAAAAATTGAAATAAGTGAAGTAACCAAGAGAGTCTTACCCAGATGTACAACACATGGCGGATAGACCTAAACCTTTTTTTGTATGTGGTTTTGACCCCAAGACCCATCCCGGTCGATGGACACGAGTAATAGCTTTTGACCTGGCTCAGGATCAGACGTGGGAAAACGGGACAACAGGGTACTGTGTTAGTGTAGGCGGTCTTAACCATAGGAATATGGTCATTGGACAAGAAATAACCAATGAAGAAATGTGTATGGAAAAAGAACCAATGATGGGAAAAGAGAGAAGATATGAGAGCCTAGCTGAGCGACAAAATGTGTGACGAAAAAATCGTCAGTCTCAGAGCAGACCCACACTTGGTGCATCCTTTAACCGTTACCGGGGAGTTACTGAACAATTATTGTACGGATCTCCAAGTTTTAACTTAGAAAATTCTAGAACCAATATTGAATAAGTAATAAAATAATGAAGTGAAAACAATCTTTCAGTTTCCTCTTGATATCAATTAATCCTAAGTATGGAGACCTGACACTCCTCAAAGGGCAGTGTGGCAGTTACCATTTTAAATTTTGGAATGTTAAATATTAGATAAAAAATAAGTAAAACCTACGACCGCTCGGAAATACCCCCACCTTGCCCAAGGGAACAACGCGCCGGCCGGGACTCGAACCCCCGAACTCAGATTGCCGTCCCGCAGCTTGAGTCCATTGCTTAACCACACGGCCACGCGGCATTATATATATATATAAAATAATATATATAATAATATATATATATATAATATATAATATTATATTATATATATATATAATATCTTTTATATAATATATATAAAATATTATATATTTTATATATACATACGTACATAGCACACAAACACACACACAACACACACACAACACACACACACACACACAACACACACACACCACCAACACCACACACACACACAACAAAACATATAAAATTATATATAATATATATTATATATATATATATATATATATATATGCATGTAATATATATATATATATATATATATATAATATATTATATAAAATATATATATATAAATATATAATTATATTATATATATATATATAAAATATGGACAAAATACCCACCTGTCTACGTATTTCTCTCTCTCTCTCTCTCTCTCTCTTCTCTCTCTCTTTCTCTCTTACTATTTTTTTTCTCTCTCCCTTTGCTAATATACATTTTTCATTCTCTCTTCCTCACAGCAGACTTAGTGTGTGGAGTTATTCCTCCTCTCCTCCTTAAAAAAAGAAAAGAAAATGCGTAAGAGTGATCTAAAAGAGGGTTAAAAAAGTTATTACATAGATCTGGATTTCTTTTTTGACTTCGCAGGTAGAGTGTAATACTTTTGTCTTGAGGAAACAACAGTGTGGTATGGAGGGCGAGTAAGTAAATAAATAAGTAAGTTTATTTACCACCCTGGCTATCTGCTCAGGCGTGGGCAATCGTTATTACAGTTTTACATATATTGGACGTAGTAATGTATTCTGTGACTGCTGTTATTGTGCATGGTAAAATAAAGATATAAGTCATACATCATACCTATAACATTACGCTGACATGCTTTAGCCACTGTGTTTACATAGCACTGTCATTTGTTTACGGCAGTTTTACATAGTAAATTTGAAATATAGTACGAATATATTTTCCAATGTTCTGAAAGGCTGCATCACATGACGTTCAGAGATTTTCTTCGTTACACAGTTCCATTTAGATTCATCTGCACTTCTTGCACCATGCAGTTGTCGGTACATTCTGTAACCTAAACGATTCTGGCAATAACCACGTCACATTGTCTGGTCTGACTCCCTGCACAATCCATAGGAAGGCTTGCTATCTGTATACTGATCGTATTGCCTTATGGTACAGCGTTAGGTCTTTGAGTGTTCGTCGGATCTACTAGTTCTTCGTTGTGAGACCTTTCAATATATGCACAACCCTACCAAGAAGCATCCTAAGATCTATGTTCACAGTATCTTTACTGCAGGCTTCGCCAATTTGTCCACGTGGTCGTGCTTGTATATGCCAACATGAGATGGTATCCATGTAAAAATTGCGCTCTATTGCATAAGTACGTTACGCTTAATGCAACTCACAATTTCCCATCGCCACCTGCTTTGAAAGAATTTAGTGTCCGAAGGCACTTTGAGAGGCACAGAAAACTACTCCATAGCCCGAGGAACATTAAGAATTCCTTTGCAAAGGAGATACCTGCCAATTCCTTTTTGAGTATTCCTGGCCCAATTTGCACTCTCATATTAACTTGTAAGCCATTATTGCATACAGGCCCATAGATTCTGTTGTGTTTCTTTACCTTTGCTAACGCAATTTTTTCTTAACACGCATCCTTGCATCTCGTTTTTGTGGTTGACATGTAAGGTGCACGATAATGATGAAATTTCCATGGTGGAATGGATCGCCCTTTTGGTATTTCATAATGTTACATAGAGCTTTGTAATGTTAATGGAGATTTTGTGTATCAGAGGGCGCGCGTGTGCTTGGGTCAGTCTGCTTGCGTAATTTTATGTGCAGTTGTTTTTGGAAATCCCAAAAATACAAGGGTTCCTCAGAATTTGACCCAAATATGGTGGAAATAAATATTGTTCATCAGAAATGGATGGTAAGTTTAGTTCTGATCTCATTTTCACTATCCTTGCTATTCTCTGGGCGCCGAGGATAATTCCCCATAGTTTCAATTTTCACTGCCTCCAAGCTATTTATTTTTTGATTCCTTCCACTGCACTTACACTACGTCTAGAATATTGCTGACTGGCGTTCAAATCCCTCGCCGCCAGTGCATGGTAACCCCGGACATTCATTGCACACAGGGGATGAGGTGTGTTTCCCTGTTTTGTATCATATACGGTCATAGATCTATTGTTCACAAAATTCGGGGAACTTTTCGCCATTTCCATTACACTGACTATCTCCAAAATGGGATAATGTCTAGCATAAAAAATCTCCATGCAATTGTGCCGTGATTCTGAAACTTTCTACACCTTGCGTATACATTTACAGAGAGAGAGAGAGGAAAAATAAATAAACAGAGGCTGTACGAATATGTAAATGTGAAAATTAAACATTATTGTCATTACACTTCTGCACCCGTTTATGCGGTTTTGGTGTTCACTGACATAAGCAATAGGCCTGTCATTACTGTGTTCGTATAGGAGTGGTACCTCTAATTCAAGGGGCGGTTTTTTAGTAGCTGATTGTGAAAGGCTTTGTAAACAGATAATGTAAAATTATTGTTATTGATATAGTAATTAATTATACGGTGACACCCACGTATATTCCATGAAAGAAAAGTGAATTGTTTTTCTTGCACCCCTATGATTAGCTGACCGGTCAAATTAGTGTTTGTGACGCTCTTTAGTCTGCACATTTCTTGTACAGCATTACATATGTGTGTTGCATCTTTTTTTATTTGCACAGATTTGTGCGCTTTCCTCAATTTATATTTTACGTATAATCCTGTCCCACAATTCTTTCCTTTCTGTTAGTTAATAAGTTTATTTTCCACACT